>NC_089844.1:67919519-68219519 GCF_035609145.1 Eleutherodactylus coqui | reverse complement strand
AAACTATTAACTTGTTCTGTTGTGTAATTAGCTACATGGTACCGACTGAGCCGGGTGAGAACAACGAGCAGCATTGTGTATTCAGCAACTGCATGCTAGAATACTAATCTCGCTTTCCATCCATCATCTACACAGTATTAACATTATTCTACTACTTAGTGCTTTCAATGGATGCAGGGAGGGCAAGCTTGAATAATAATGACCACATAAACCAAGATTTTATGGAACTTACTCTGTGCTCGTTTTCCCCAGCATTACAATATTTTCTTATTTTGTAAAGAGGACACACCGTCTCTCCTGACATACCCGTTTTACTATATAATTGAATTTCTCATCAAATAACCACTCAGAAGTAACTTTTCTCTCAGTTGTGCCGTTCCTCTGTTTTTCCTCCTAGAAATGTATGAATACATTGACAACTGGGTGTTACCATTCCCCATGTCAAAGGGTGGGTCTCTGCACGGTCTGAAATGCTCATTACTGATTGGACAGTGTCACACGGTAGGGACACACCCATTTGACAAAAGAAATGATTACACCCAGCTGTGTTTCGAACGCATTGTACAGTGTTCGACAAAGTTTTTTTTTAATGCACCCCATCATTGTAATGGGTGATGAGGGGTGTTAAAAAGCGCTTAAATGCATGAAAATAGAGAAGACAACACTAGAAAATCGTGGTGTTAGAAACGCAACGATCGAACGCTCGTCTGCGAGGCCCCATTGAAACCAATAGAGGCATTGTATAGTGTTTACCGTGGCGTTTGAAATGCCACGGTAAAGGCTGTAAAAAGCATTCTGCTGACAGTGGTCTTCATGAACAGTAGAGACGAGCGAACCTACTCGGACACGCCCCTTTTTCCCCCGAGCGCCGCGATTTTCGAGTACTTCCGTACTTGGGTGAAAAGATTCGGGGGGCGCCGTGGGCGAGTGGGAGGGAGAGAGAGAGAGCTCCCCCCTGTTCCTTGCTGCTACCCCCCGCTCCGCCATGCCTCCCCCCGAATCTTTTCACCCGAATACGGAAGTACTCGAAAATCGCGGTGCTCGATCGAGTAATTACTCGAAACGAGTATATTCGCTCATCTCTAATGAACAGCCATTTGCGTTTTCACCAGGGTCACTTGGGGGCTTTAGGCTAGGCTGCCATCTTTCAACAGCGGTCTTTTCTAAGACCTGCACCACAGTTGCATGCTGAGAAGAGTTGGGTTTGGCTGTCTATGGACAACAGGGCTCCTGCTCCATTGGCCGGAAGCAGAATTAGAATCTCTGATCCAAGCCTGTTAACCATTTACACTATGGCTTATCTAATATAAACAAGCCTACAGGCTTTTTCTTGCCCCACACTTTGACCCCTTTGCGTGACCTTCGGTGGATGATTTTGGTGTCATTAGATTTATCATATCTTCACCACCGCTGTAAAATCATAACATTTGAGTTTGATACATTGAGTGATCTGTAAGGCCAAGTCAAAGATCCTATTTAGGTCTAGCGGCGCCGTTGTGCTTCAGCTAGGGAGAGTCAAGCGTTGCTAAGCGACGTTCATATCAAGTTGATATAAAGAATAGTGCTCATCAGTTTGACTGTTGCCATGTCCCCAAAACATGGAAGACCAAGCTGTGGACGGCGAACAGTCAAACTGGTAAGCAATATTCTCTATAGCATTTTAGAGAGTCACCAAGAAACCGAACTTAAAAGTCAAAATATACCCCGATTCACTTCAAGGGTTACACTCAGGTGGAAGTTGGTGCACTGAGAATGTAGTTTATTCTGAAGTCCTTGCCAATTAAAATAATTTGTTCTTAAAACATTTACAACCAATTCTTCCAAACATTTTATGTTTGCGTAGCAAAGATTGGGTCACCCTAGTTAATCTTAACCCTTTACAATCCAATTTTGGATTAAGGTTTCCTAGAAGGCTTTCTCTTTTTGCGGTTATACAATGGTGCCATCTGCTGGCTAAAGCCAGTTTGTGCTCCAACAGAGAGGCTCCAACAGCGGAGTGGCTGGCAATAAATAGTAAGAATACCCTGTCGGACGTCTTCTGACATTGGAGCTGTACAAGTTTCAATCAGAATGTAGGAAGACGTCAGACAGTGGATTGGAAAGGGTTACTTCATCACAAATAAGACAAAATGCTTTGCACTCATACACATTGTTTACAAATGTACTTGATTTCCTCAAATTTTTCTTCCATCATCGTATCCACCCTTTAGCAGTGATCACAATATTTATCGGGAGTAGATGAAAAATTATGATTAGCACACACATTTAGTAATTTCTTGCAAAATTAATAGTGGTTGAAGAACTCCAGACGTAAGCAGTATGGTGACATTTTGGGGCAAACACCCTTTATCAAGCTAATAAAGAGGCAGGGAGAGGGAATAAGTTTGCCTTTCCCCGCAAAACCCCAAAACAATGGGGGAAAAAAACCATTTTGGGTATTGCCATGTTCTTAATGACCAGCACTAAACATATATTTTTATCCGATAGTTTTAGTTATCTGCTAGCCAAAAAACCTAATAAAAAGCGATAAAAAGTCACATGTATTCCACATTCATAGTGATCCAAACTACAGTATATTCCGGCGTATAAGACGACCCTTTAACCCCAAAAAATGACATCATTGAATGGCTGTGATTGGATGAAGGCGCGCGTTTGTTAACCAATCACAGCCATTCAATGGCTGTGATTGGCTGAAGGAACGTGTGTTTTAGCCAATCACAGCCATTCAATGAGGTCATTGAAGGGCTGTGATTGGCTGACGGCACGTGTGTTAGCCAATCACAGCATTAGCTTTCTGGAGGCGGGGATTTCAAGCCCCGCATCCAGAAAGCAATGCTCTGTCGGGGACGAGGAGGGAGCGACAGAATGCAGCAGCGCCGCAGAATGCTGGGGGAGTGGAGTACTGTTTGTTTTGTTTTTTTACACCGTATTCCCGGCGTATAAGGTGACAGTTGGGGGGTCGACTTATACGCCCCGTCGCCTTATACACAGGAATATACGGTATAACTCAACCGACAAAAAATAAGCCCTTACAGGCCTGTGTTAACAAGAAAATAAAAACATTAAAAGGCTTTACCATGACAAAGAAAAAAAAAATCATTTGGTCATTACGGCATAAAACAGGCTGTTACTAAGGGGAGGGGGGATAACAGCCCCGGTATGTTATACTACCCTACGGGGTATATTCTACAGGTTATGAGAATGTGTGAAGTTCCACTTAAAATATCTGTAATGTAACTTTAACATACAAAGTTGTGAAAATTTCAAAGTTGTCAAAGGTTCATGAAAAGTCAGCATGCTTTTTAATTTTTTTTTTAAGCCTTCCGCTGCCAGTCCATATAAAAACACCTGCATCTGCTAATGACGGCCAACACTGGAGTCATCCGTGATTACCATGTGTGCATTTATAGGCCGTGTAGCTGATGTAAATACGGGGCCGACGGGGAGTAGTGGACTAATTTGTATTTGCTTTCCAATAAGTGCACAAAATGTGTTTGACGGCTTCTTACCAACACTTTTAAGTTTTTCTTCAAGCAGTTTTAATGTTTGCTGAATTGCTGCTCCATCTGTGGGGGCCACATCAACACACAGCATACCCAGCAGGCCATCCAATTGCTGCGATAACTGACAAAAACAATATTTAGAAATCAGACTACTGCAATGCCGGGAACTGTGAGGCAAGCTGTTACTAGGCCTGGCAAACAAAAGGCTTTTATATTCAAATATCTCATTTTCAGGAGCGCCGAGAAAGGACTTGGAAAAAATAAAGCTGTGACCGCTGCGGATAGGACTTGCAGGGGCAATGTCTAACTGTATGGGATATAAACCGCAGTCAGTGTCTTTTATGCTGCATCCCTGTTGAAATAGCCCTAACAATATGCTCTTCTCTCCATATGGGTTATATATTAGACTACACATTCCCAACATGTGGCCTGTGTAAGAGGGAACAGGCACATTGCCTACTTATTTTGTCTGCGGGCACCATTTTTTAAAGGGACCTGGTCACCAGGATTATGTTGCTGTAACTGCAAGTAGCATGACTGCTTCAATGCTAATCAATGGACAAGAATCTGATGCCATGTTTGACTACAGATAGGACATCTGGTTATGTATAACTAGCTTGTCCAGGACTTTTACCATCGATGACCTATTCTCAGGATTAGTCATCAATGGTCGGTGGGGTTCGCCGCTCAGATGATCCTTGGGATTAACAATGCAGCGGCGCCTTTTGGTAATACAGGCATAACTTCCACTGAATTCATTGGGAACTGTGCTTGCTGTACCAAACTCTGCCGCTGCAATACGTCCTGTGCTCACTGCTTCCACAATGACAGAGAGTCTGGTCATCAGCGGGAAATCTGAGCAGCAGAACCCCATCGATCAACTATTGCTGACTTATCCTGAGGATAGATCATCAATTGTAAAAATCTGGGACAAGCCTTTTAATTCTCGTTTTTATATTTTTTCTCACTTTACAATCCATTCTTGACTTGGCCTACAAAAACAATGTACTCTAAATAACACTATGTGAACGAGGCCGCTCGTACAAAATCAACCAATTCATAAATCCCGCCTCCACAAAGCAACGGCTGTTGATTGGTTCTTTGACAGCTGCTCAGCCAGTCAATGCAGCACTCGATAAACCAATGCGATAGCTGTGATTGGTTCATCGAGCACTGCATTGATTGGCTGATTAGCACTCGATGAACCAATCGCAGCCATTGCTTCCTGGAAGTGGGATTTAGGAATCACCTAACCAGGAAGTTATGTTGTACGAGTGGTAGAGGAATGTGGGAACTGTACCGGTACTCTAGTGGTACAGTTCCAACTCCCACCATTCAGTTATGTATGTACCTTTAGTCGTAGCTGTGCCTGGTATTGCAACGCAGTCTCAATTACTTGAATGGGATAAAAGGGGTTTTCCCATCACTTAAAATTGCTTCCTAACCCCTCTGTCATTCCTGGTTGCTGCTGACCAGGGCATGTGACTACTGCAGTCAATCACTGGGCACAGCAAGGACATCTATAGCCAGTGATTGGCTGCCTGGTCAGCAGCAACCAGGAAGGACAGAGGGGTTGTAAAGCAATTAAGTAAAAGGGAAAACAGCTTTTAGCTGTAGCAAACTGTAATACCAGGAACAACCACTACTAAAAGTTTGGAGCTGTGCCTGGTAAACAACAAATATGGGGGTTGAACTTTGAGTCGGATTCCATCTGATCTAATTAACCATCAATTTTCAAGAATTGGATTACCCCATGGGTAACTGTATAGTTACTTCTGCTGACAGTTCCAGGTCATTCATATCAGTATAAAGTGTAATACCTCTTGGGCTACTCCATGAAATTCTAGCGCTATCTGCAGCAGGTTCTGTCGAAATTCTAATTGGCTCGCTTGCCGATAACAGACATCGCTGAGTCGCTGCTGCAAACTCTTCAGCTCTACCAGATCCTCTTCATCACCTGCATTTAAAAGTGCTGCAATCTGCTGATTCAGCTCAACATACACAGCAAACCATTCCTGGAATGAAGAACAGGATTATTTTACTCAAGTCCTAGGAAAGAGTATTATATCCAAACCATAACATAATGGCATAAACATAGATCATCCAACATCGATAAGGATATGCAAAACACAGAAAATGTGACTATAACCGGAATACTAGTAGTCCCGCTGCCGGGACCGCCAACAATCAGCTGTGATCTATTGAGGAACCGCAAGTGTTCAACTTCTGTGAAGACCTACCACAGCAGAAATGAACCTTCCAAAAAGAGTGAAGATGGGCACCAGGAGACTTACAGTATCTTTTTTTTTTTTTTACTGAATCCAGAAAAAAGGAGACAAATATTGTATCAGAAAAACGTTGCAGACCGCCATGACCTTTACTTATTATCAGCTATGAGTAAAGACCATGACAGTCTGAAACATAGAATGGTAGAGTTGGAAGGGACCTCCCGGGTCATCGGGTCCAACCCCTTGCTCACTGCGGGATCACTAAATCATCCCAGACAGATGTCTGTCCAGCGTTTGTTTGAAGACTTCCATTGAAGGAGAACTCACCACCTCTTGTGGTAACCTGTTCCACTCATTGATCGCCCTCACTGTTAGAAAGTTTTTTCTAATATCTAACTGTGACAAAGTTCTTATTCTGTGGTATGATATTTGACTACTTTTATCTGACAACTCAAGTATGATGCTAGCGGCCAATCAAGAATCAGGGGAGGAGTTGAGGATTGCCCATCGGACTGTTGTAGCCTCATTTACATACAATGTTTGGCAGGGGGAAGTAAGTGCAGCCATTCCTCCATGTCAGTGTCCCTGCCATGCCACTGGTGTAGAAGCTGCAGGGATGTGGACAGACATCCTTTCATACATAATTGCTAGTTTATAAAGGGCGATCCTTCACTTAAATTGTGAACGCACTCAATAGCTTCCATTTATCTTGTTGTGAATGGCTCTTTATAGGTTCAGCGCGGGTATCTCAGCTATATTTAGAGAGTGGCGTGCAGGCAATGACCCCGCAGAAGCTTCAGCTATTCTATAAGGATGAGTATTCCAGCAGGTAATAATAGTATCTTGTGATTGAGGAGTTGTGAGTGCCGAGATAATGCAAAATATAAAGTTAGCGGCTTGTGTCACCCGGAGTGATTTTAAACTGCAAGTGATATATATACTCCTGAAAGGGAGAAGTCACAGATCAGATATTAGAAAAAAAACTTTCTGACAGTGAGGGCGATCAGCGAGTGTAACAGGTTGCCATGGGAGGTGGTGAGTTCTCCTTCAATGGAAGTGTGCAAACAAAGGCTAGACAAATATCTGTCTGGGATGATTTAGTGATCCTGCACTGAGCAGGGGGGTCGGACCAGATGACCCTGGAGGTCATCTGGTGGGACCAGAGGTGGTGGGACCAGAGGTGGTGGGACCAGAGGTGGTGGGACCAGATGACCCTCCAACTCTACCATTCTATGATACTCTTGGTTACAGATAAAAACACGCCTCTCGTGTCCAGTACATGCTGATCAATAAAAACTTTTCAAAGTTGAGGATGCTTGAATGTGATCATTTCATACAGGTGAGAATCCACACTCGTATATACTATATATTCAGTAGTAATGAATGTAAGGATGATATAAGAGATGGAGGTCTGGATTCAGGCGACAGATTGAAGCTGCTCTCTGGTTTCAGGACAAAACTCTGCCCTGGGACCTGCAGTAGTTCTCTGCTAGCCCTCTGATACGCCGATTCCGGGTCTTACTCTTAGTTGTCCAAGATGGCCGATACAATCTTCAGACTATCTATCCCGCACAGCGTATTGGTAGTGTTAGGCCGGCTTCACTCAAGTGTATACGTATTTGCGTGTGCATGAAAGCTGTGTTTTTGCGGAGAGAATGCTGCTGTTTTGCGCATGCGTCAGTGTATTTGAGACCTCCCTCACACAGCTGCTTTTTTCCACGATTAGCGCGGCATTTTCAGCGCTAAATCGCGGAACAACGCTTTCATCATTTTCAATGGAGCCAGCTCAGACAGCCGCTTGATTGCAGTACTTTCCAGTGCTAAATATCGTAAAGCGGCGCGATTTCAATTTTAAAATTGCCGAACGCCTGTTTACAGGAGGCCTTACTGTACTTTTTCCATGCTCAAGGCAATGTGCATTTGCAAGCACCAAAAAAGTAAGAAAAAGCCATTGAAATGACTAAATAATCTAATGAGCTCAATGTCTGTTTTTTTGTGTGTGCGCAATTACGCAGTGTTTCACGCATTTACTAGCATGTTGCACACGCATTTGCACATCCCCATAGACTTCTATTGGAACTTTTGGTGTGTAAATGCGCAGAAAATTTGAGCATGCTGCATTTTTTTGCGCAACTGAAATACGCAGGAAAAAGACGTGCATGTGAATGAGCCCATTGAAACCAATTGGCTCTATTCACTGCATATTGCGTGCACAAATGCGCCCGTGTGAAGCCGTCCTTACGCTGTTAATGCACTATACCTGCTCTCTGAATGGCCCCAGCTACTCATGGGAGAGAAGCGCACAGCCTGCATCACATAGTTAGAAAGTTGGGGTGGGCATCTTGGACAGCCGGAAATGGGACTGATAACTCGCGGATCAGAGGAACGGCAGAGAAGATCAGCTGTATGTAATATACCCCCTCCAGTCCCAGCACACAATTTTGTCGCAAAACAGGGCGGCTGCTTTGAGAGCAATTAGAAGTATACAACCAGATTGCAGCAGCATGATATAACTGTTCCGTACATTTTATTTCTGCCTTCTAGTTCTCTGTGTGTTTCTCTGGCCTTCAGCTTGTAGCATGGCCGGGATCAGAGGCAGAGTATTTATACTAGAAACAGACATTTAAAGGGGTTTTACTATATGAAGATACTGATGGCCTGTTCTCAGAATAGGTCATCATGTCAGATCAGTGGGGGTCTACCACTTGGAATCCCGACCCATCAGTGGATTGAAGTGATGCGAATAAGTGAGCGGCACAGCCACTTCAGTCCATGCCAGGCACACAGCCATACATTATATAGTGGCTGTGCCTGGTATAGTAGCTCAGACCCATTCACTTCAATGGGACTGAAGAGGCAGCAGCACTCACGCGAGTGCTGTTGCCTCTTTAGACAGCTGATCCGTAGATATCCCAAGTGGTGGATCACCACCAATCTGATATTGAAGACATATCCTAGCGTAGTCCTGGAAAATTCAGTTAATATGTAATAAGCCTTTATGGAGGGCTTCAAAGTAATGGTCTACCTATTCTCATGCGGGAGACTTAGTAATACTGCTGCACCTATGAATGGTCAGGAGCCCTAGTTACAGGGAAAAACATCCAGCAATCACTAACAGAACTGATCAGTATTTGGCCCTGCAGCTCTGCCGTGGCAGGGGACACCCGGCAGTCATGTAATTGCTGGGTCGAATAGCGGAAGGGTTTTTCTATTCACTATAGAGCACTCATTAAAGGCTATGAAGCCTGCAAGAGAGAAGGCAGAAGCAGGTAAAAACTGCTTCTGCCTTCTGCTCCAGGTCCTCGGGTGTCACTGACAGCCAATGACCCGACCTGCTCCTCTTACACTGCAGGAGTAGGAAATTAATCCCACATATTTTTTACTAATCCGCCGGGATTAAAGCCTAGAACTAAATGCTGTAAATTTACAGTGTTTTGTCCTTAATAGGTTGAAAGCCAAGTAAACCATATACAATAAATATCAATGGTGGTGGAAAGGGATGTCTGGAAATGCAGATACCTGCATATACAGAGTAATATGAAAGTGAATGTGACATGTATTAAAATGAATGTAAGCGACCATTCATTTACCCATCGTCTTCCAACACCCATGGCAAGTAGTTCTACACTTACACTATGCTGGCTCTCAATCTCTTCATGCTTCTGTTGTAAGGCCTGAGAAGCTCTAATAGAGTCACCAATTCCCCACTGAGTTCTCAGCTGTTCTGACCCGGGTCCTTCCAGCCAGTTTACAACCTGCAATGAGGATAAATGTCATCAGCACTGAATTATTTAGGGAAAGGTACCGGAGAATGCTCAGAGAGCAAGAAGATGCAGATTCGGTTTATACAAAACACAGTGTGAAATCAAGCAGGACACAAAGTATCAGAAGAGTGTAGAGGTGCAGGGGTCATCCAAAACCAAATGTGCCTCCTACAAGTTGTCGAAGAGGCAGCAGTCTCCAAAATATAGCCAAGGATGACAGATCCATTCACCCGATGTGCGACATTAGCTTGCTGGAAACAGAAACATCGCACACAAGGTAAATAAATCAATCATCTTGGGTGACGCTGCACTTTACGTGCTCTAGAAAATCAGAAATCATGAGAAAATAAGAAAAAATGACAGATATGGGCTGGAACTAAAACCAAAGAGATGTAGAGATGCTCTGCAATCAATAGTAGTTTCTATACGAATGGATACAAGAGTTAGTAAGGGTCCCTCAGCTGCTGCACCCAGGATTTATTTGCAAGGATCAAACATAAAAACTTAATACTTTAACCCTTTGCAATCCAATTTTGGATTCAGGGTTTCCTAGGGGGCTTTCTCTTTCTGCCATTATACAACGGCGCCATCTGCTGGCTAGAGCCAATACTGCGGTATTGGACATGCTGGAGAGGCCCCCCAACAACAGAGCGGCCAGTAATCTACAGTAAGAATACCCTGCCGGACGTCTTCCGACATCGGAGCTGTACAGCCTTCAATCAGAATGTCTTCAGACGTCAGACAGTGGAATGGAAAGAGTAAAAGCGACCCTTCAATTTCAGGACAAAATCCTATACCTGGACTGAAGGGCAGGGGTACATTACTTGCTGTCATTCTTCTATGCCGATGTCCCTCCGATCTACAAGTTCAGAATCCCGTTTTCAGCTGTCTAAGATAGATGGCCACTGCAATTTCTAGCTACTTAGAGTATTCCCATCTTGGATTTTCATAGCCAAGATGGGAAAACTTGTCCCTCTGTTACCGACTGCCTGTTGGAAACAACGGATCGCGTCAGCGCAGTGCCGTTTGTGTAGCTCTTATTAAAGTGATTGAGTACGGAAGCAGTGTAGCACAGTGCGCTACATTGTTTCCGTAACTCCCCAAGTCATGAACACAGTGTAATGTGCGGAGCTACACAGTTTCTATAGCTCCCGTTCCCTTCAATGAGAGCTACGCAAACAGCGCAAAGCTGAAGCACTTGGCTGTTTTCATAGTTACCTGTGCAGGTGGCCAGTAACTATACAAGTAGCAGCTGTATCCCATCTAGGCTATGAAAATTGCTCTCTGATTGGCCAGCACTGATCATGTGTACAGTGCTGGCCAATCAGAGAGCAGGTATAGTGTTCTGGTAGTCTAACACTACCACTGCACTGTGGGAATTAGGTAGTCTGAAGACTGCAAATATCTTGGACAGCTGAAAACAGGACCCAGAACCAGCGGATGAGATTGAAACCGGAGGATTGCGATAAGTAGATCTAGTACTTCGTTATACAAGCGCGTTAGTATAACAATTTAGCATCCTTTTAAGAAGGCAAAGACAAACTAGGCCAAAAAAAATGTGTTGCACCTTCCATTTGTCTATGTGGCTCCATTAAAGACCACTACATCAAGGATTCCTTGTGGTCAAGACTGATCTATCCAGTGGAGACTGACACAGAAGTTCGGACCTGGAAGGGGATAATTAGGAGTATATGCTGTCCCCCTCATATGTAAGTTCCTTATTACGGAATCACTTTCCTCCGTTGGGCCACCTGCACACGTGCGGATTTGCATTGCAGATTCTGGAGCGGGCGCCTGCCTCCGGATTCCACAGCAAATACCACCCATAGCATGCTATGGCAAAAGGCGAATTCCTCTACACGTGCCGAGCAGAAATCACAGCATGGGCGGATTCCGCACGGAAGGCTTCCATTGAAGTTAATGGAAACTATCTGACCCGTGGCCTTTCCGCAATCATCATTGCGGAAAGTTTGCGGAATCCATGTCATAGCCTAGCGACGGTGTGGCATAATCTGTACTGTGCGCCGACAGGACGGCCGTATCATCCGCAGCACAGATTGAAAGACTGCGGACACGTACGTGAGGGTCACGCCTTTAAGGCGGCATGTTAGTATAAATGTCCCAACCATTATAAATAAATGGAATCTGGCTAAAACCGCCATCGCTTGTTGACATGCCTTCTACTCCTACGGGCTGCACAGATAATGTTATGCATATGTAAGTAATGTTACTCATGAATTAAGAGCAGAAATCTGGGCTAATCCCATCTTCTCCATGGCATCCATGCATAAGAGATGTCATGTGAGTGACCTTGTACCATCGAACCTCGGCACCATCACCGGATTAAGACTTCCGGGATAAGAAGCTTTGATGGTGCAAACTAAGTGACATTTCATATAATCAAAGCAGACACTTCCAAGACTTCAGATTACCTCTCAATCCCACCGCTTCAGTGGCAGAGAATCTTAATACTACACCGAGATCCTTCAATTTAGTAAATCATGGGTTTAGGTATAACAAGCTCAGTTACATAGAAAGCTGCTATGTATATCCTGCAGATAGTGCCGATGAGTACGTACTTTTATATGGTCGTTCGATTATACAGTTCTGTATGTTTGACATTGCAGAACAAGTATATTGTTCCCCCATCCCCAAAAAGGGATTGCACGTGACTAGGATACGCCATCACTTTCTGATTAGAACCCCCGTCATTCCTGAGAAGATGGCACAATGGCACTTTTGGACGTGGCTCCATTTAAATCTAATTCTCCAATCCCCCTCTCTGGTCTTGACCTTGTTGACAGGTGATAAGAGGGCAACACCTTAGGGCCCTTTCAGATGGAACGATTTCTCGTTCGAACGGTGTCAGAGTTTCTAAATCATGCAGTTCACTCTATAAGTGAATGAGAACGACTGAATGATTGGTATTTAAACCGAATAATTAGCGAACGAGATAACGATTATTTTCATGCATGCATGACATGAACGATGAGCAAACAAATGATCGTTCATCGTTGGCTGTGTTTACACTGCAAGGTTATCGTTCAAATGCGAACGATCCAACGATTCCTTCAACTATAGTCGTTCCGACTAAACGCACCTTTAATCTTTGTTATAGATTATAAAAGTGGAGCCTCTGAATAATATACAATGAATGGCCACTAAAGATGAGCGAGCATACTCGCCAAGGACAATTACTCGAGCGAGCATTGCCCTTAGCGAGTACCTGCCCGCTCGGAAGAAAAGGTTCGGCTGCCGGCGGGGAGGAACGGAGGGGAGATCTCTCCCCCCCCCGCTCCCTCCTGCTCACTGCCGCAACTCACCTGTCACCCGCGCCGGCAGCCGAATCTTTTCTTCCGAGCGGGCAGGTACTCGCTAAGGGCAATGCCCGATCGAGTAATTGTCCCTAGCGAGTATGCTCGCTCATCTCTAATGGCCACTTTTTTTTTCTTTTTTTTTTTTAAGAGACCCTTGCCCTTTCACGATTGGAGTTACCCTGTATGGAGATTAGACCGTGCCCCCGGAGTGCAGCATAAACCCAGTGAACAGGTATTCATGGATAATTTCAGAGTGAATCCACATCAGAATGGGAAAATCCAGTGATCTGAAGGACTTTAGAGGTCAGAATTTCAAAAGCCATCAACCTTGTAGGGTTTTCTCATGCGGTGATGTGAAGAGTATATCAAAAATGGTGTGAACGAAGAAAAACATTCAGTGACAGGAGAACCTGTGGATGTAAACAACTTCTTGACAAAAGGAGTCTGAGGAGGATGCCAAGAATCGTTCTGACAAACGTGCTGTGGTGTCAAGCAATTTGCATTCAATTACAACACTGGTGCTCCAACTAATGTGTCTGAATGCACAACTCATCGTTCCTTAGCATGGATGGGCTACAACAGCAGATGACCAGTATGAGCGCCATTGCTGTCTAAGAGAAATCAAGATTCCAATGGGCACAAAAAAGCACAAAAATTGCACCACTAAGCAGTGGAAAAGCATCACCTGGTCAGATCAATCCAGATCTCTGTTGCATCATACTGATCTCAGGGTCATAATTTGGAGCAAGCAGCATGAATCGATGATCCCTTCCTGTCGGCGGTTCACAGCATGTCAATACTTCCATCTAATTTGCAGTAACTGCAAGTAGCTTCCTGTCCGCAGGGGCCAATACTCCTGCAGCACTAGTGCAATACCTAGTAGAATCTATGCGACAATGAATTGCTCTATTTCTGGGGGCCAATGGAGGTCTACCGTGCCACTAGATGGGAGTCTCTAATAAAGAGGCCAGTTTATTAGAAAGTTGCACTTTAATTCAATCCCTAATATATTCTGCAAAATAGAAGCAAAGTGAACTTAGACTGAAAATTAAAATGGTCCGAAATCAATAACGTTATTAATATTAAGAAGATTCTAATAGTCTACCGACGGACTCGAGTTGCAGAGGTATCATAAAACAGTTCAGGCTGAGATTGGAGACAGAAATGCCAATGACATCCATGCGGACATCCAAGCAGGCGGTGTAGTCGCACTGTGAATTTAATAATCCGCATGTGCCACTTCATTTTTTACTCAAACCAATTTCATTTTTCTCTGGAGACACCGATTTACAAATAAGGCTGATGCCTCCTCTGCCAGTAGGCCCAATGTCCACGGGTGGGTTTGATTTGCGGAACACCCTTGCAGGAGATCTGTATATCAAGCCGCCGATAGGGAGACATGGACGCCCGCAGATAAATTTAAGCATCTGATCTGTTGGTCTGGAAAACAAATTGCAGCATGCTCTATTCTTCTGCGGAAACGCGACAGGGACGGCTTCCATTGAAGTCAATGGAAGCCGTCCGATCCGCTGCACACCTGTAGCTGACACTGCAGACGTGCCGTGGATCTCACGGGAAAACAGGGGTTTAAAAAAAAAAAAAAAGATGCACTGCGCATGTGAGCGGCAGGCCGACTGGCGCGCTGGACGCATCCGCAGATTAGGTCTGGAAGGGGGAAAATTGGCACCGGTCCGCAGAAGACCCGGAAGGAAAAAAATAGCCTCTGCAGCGGGCAGGGTCGGAGCCCGCTGCGGAATCCGAACCGCCCATGGGCATGAGGCCTAAGATAGCAGGATTTGTAATCCTCACTGGAGTTGGACCCCCATCGATTTGAAAAAGCAAAGTCCGGGAAAAAGTCTTTTGGGCAGGTTTCACACAAGCTTTTTTTTATTTTGCAAAAACACTTTTTTGCCGGGTTGAAGCACTAGCATTTTTCTGGCAAAAATTACTACGTTCAGATGTTTTCTATAGGTGAGGGGTGCACAACTCTTTCTAGGTTTAGGGCCACATTGCCATACTGAACCACTACCAATGGACACAAGGGTATTTATGGTTTATCTTATCTATATGCCATAATAAATTAAAGTGCGTTCCACTTCCAGGACTCCCAACTGTTTGGAAAGGAGGGGACAATGCATGTGGCTCTCTCCATTGTAGATGATGGATGTGGAGGGAACGACCTGGCATAAGTCCATAAAACTACATTGGACAGGGCCGCAAGCATATGTGGTGCCTCTTACTCATATACTCATTTCTGGAGCGCAAAAGGGGTCAAGAGACTTTATTGTCCTAAGATATAAGGGACCCAGACATGACTACACAGTGAACCCTTAGTACCTCTCCTAATATATAGGGGACATAGACATGACTACACAGTGCACCCTTAGTACTTGTCCTAATATATAGGAGACCCATACAGGGCTACACAGTGCACCCTTAGTACTTGTCCTAATATATGAGAGACCCAGACAGGACTACACAGTGCACCCTTAGTACTTGTCCTAATATATAGGAGACCCATACAGGGCTACACAGTGCACCCTTAGTACTTGTCCTAATATATGAGAGACCCAGACAGGACTACACAGTGCACCCTTAGTACTTGTCCTAATATATAAGAGACCCAGACATGACTACACAGGGCACCCTTAGTACTTGTCCTAATATATAGGAGACCCATACAGGGCTACACAGTGCACCCTTAGTACTTGTCCTCATATATAGGAGACCCATACAGGGCTACACAGTGCACCCTTAGTACTTGTCCTAATATATAGGACACCCAGGCATGGCTACCCAGTGAACACTTAGTACCTCTCCTAATATATAGGGGACATAGACATGGCTACACAGTGCACCCTTAGTACTTGTCCTAATATATGAGAGACCCAGACAGGACTACAAAGTGCACCCTTAGTACTTGTCCTAATATATGAGAGACCCAGACAGGACTACACAGTGCACCCTTAGTACTTGTCCTAATATATGAGAGACCCAGACAGGACTACACAGTGCACCCTTAGTACTTGTCCTCATATATAGGAGACCCAGACATGGCTACACAGTGCACCCTTAGTACTTGTCCTCATATATAGGAGACCCAGACATGGCTACACAGTGCACCCTTAGTACTTGTCCTCATATATAGGAGACCCAGACAGGGCTACACAGTGCACCCTTAGTACTTGTCCTAATATATAGGACACCCAGGCATGGCTACCCAGTGAACCCTTAGTACCTCTCCTAATATATAGGGGACATAGACATGGCTACACAGTGCACCCTTAGTACTTGTCCTAATATATGAGAGACCCAGACAGGACTACACAGTGCACCCTTAGTACTTGTCCTAATATATGAGAGACCCAGACAGGACTACACAGTGCACCCTTAGTACTTGTCCTAATATATGAGAGACCCAGACATGGCTACACAGTGCACCCTTAGTACTTGTCCTAATATATGAGAGACCCAGACAGGACTACACAGTGCACCCTTAGTACTTGTCCTCATATATAGGAGACCCAGACAGGGCTACACAGTGCACCCTTAGTACTTGTCCTAATACAGTGTTTCACCGAAAGTAAGTCCCTCGCGATACTCCTCGGTGCTGTGGCCAATCAGAGCTTACGCTCGATCATTCACAGCCATTCAGTGAATGACATAACTGAATGGCTGTGTTTGGTTCATCGAGCGCCACCTCTGATCGGCTGGTGCTTGATCCAATCACAGCGTTGCTTTGCTGTAGGCGGGGTATTCAAAGCACCGTCACCAGAAAGGGATATCTCAGCATGGAGGACACTGCAGACTGCCGCATTGCCGCCAGAGACCAGCAGCATGATGCACTGGGACGCCTCGGACCAGGTGAGTATAAGCCCTCCCCACCTCCCCCCAACTCCCAAAATAAGACACTGTGCCTCTTTTGGGGCAAAAATTAATATGAGACAGTGTCTTGTTTCGGGGAAACACGGTATACAGGGGACCTAGACATGGCTACACAGTGCACCTTTAGTACTTGTCCTAATATAGAGGGGACCCAGACATGGCTACACAGTGCACCTTTAGTACTTGTCCTAATATAGAGGGGACCCAGACATGACTACACAGGAAACCCTTAGTACTTGTCCAATTATAGGGAACCCAGACATGGTAACGGTTGGATAAGTGAATTTCAGACAATCTATTTTCTGTTACTTCGCTGTGACAGATGACAGGCACCTAAGTGCTCTTTGCGCAAAGCATGACCGTAACTACTAATAGCCAGCTGCGCCATTTATCCTGTATAAACCAGCCATCTTACCTGCATAACCTTCTGCTGAATCTCATCCAGCTGTGTGCGTTTGCTGCGTTGTCTGCACACTTCTTGGTAACGCGTATATTGTTCTCGGAGGGAATCAAGAAGCTTCATAACCTGAGGCTGAGCCAAAAGTTCATCATCCATAGGAGACCATGCGACACCCCCTTCTGAACCGTTAAAGCGCCGCTGCTGAAGTTCAGACAGCAACTCATGACCTTTACATGATAAAGAAAACAGTAGAAACTGGTAACAATCTTAAGGAATCTTTTACAGACAAAGGAAAAAATAATGTCTAAAAAGTATATTTTTAACAACCAAATAGATACTTTTCTTTCTGACGTGATTGGTTAGTTGTACTAGGCCTGAGTGAATGTCTTAGATAGGAAGCACCAGATATACATCAGTGTTATTTTGAAGGTACGGCTACATGCGGCGGATGTTCTGCGCCGAATCCATATAGGGATTAGCGGCAGATTTTGCTGCCGATTATCACTGCTTATTGAAAGTGGTGTAAATGGTTATGGTGCCTATAGTTTGGGTGACATGAAGTGCAGGCAGCCTCTTCACATTTGGTCCCGTTTCTGCGGTGTCACTCGTGACGCCAGCGTGCGCATAGCGAGCTTAACTCTTTTCAGAAGCGAGTGCGCATGCATTCCTATTCATCTCTACAGGAGTGTGCAAAGGAGTCAAGCAGGTGACCTCGCCAAGGGACACCGCAGAAATGGGGGACCATCTGAGTATGAAAAGAGGCTCCCTGGACGCCAAGTTACCTAAACTATACGTACCATAACTTAATTTATGGTGCTTGTAGTTTATGACGATTCCCTTTAAAATCCACGCTGTAGGTCAATTTATTCTGCGTCATGTGGAGAGATTTCTTGAAATCTCATCCACATCGCTTCCACTGTGGCAGAAACCTGCAGCATAGCCACTACACTAGAATATACTCCGAGGGTCTCATTACATGTTTGGCATCTACGTCAGATGTATACGCTAGGAAGCTCTTAAAATGATTTGTTGGTCTGTAGGGTGAATAGATAAGTTTTATGCCAATAGTGGGCTGTAGCCACGCCCTACGCAGAGTCTAATCTGCAGTAACTACAATCAGATACCATGCAGCTAAGGTCACAACATACATGTATGCTAAAGTGTATAACTCCTTTAAAGACAGTTGGAGACGCTGGTGCACAAATGAAGCTTTGTGCACACCAGTGTTTTCTACCGCCAACTAATTATCAGTTCAGTTGATTAGGACATAATGTAATATGCTGTGCTTGAACTTAATCCGAGCTTTGCCTGCAATACCAACCCAGACCACCGTAGTGGGGTCAGAGCTGCACTTGCTCAGCAATAGTTCCGACACAGTCAATTACTAGAGGTCGCTGTAGGGGCCCCCCCAACAAACTACTATTGATGGCTTATCCAGGTAATTAATAGTGTAAGGCTGGACAACTCCTTTAAGAGCTCTTTCTTTACAGTGAGAAAGTGTATATGTGCTGGAGATGCAAAATACGTTTCTGCTACATAAATAACTAGAATATATTCCAAAAATGTTGCCTTGCATTTCCTAATTTCCAACCAATTCATTCATCCTTTAGGGCGGACACCCACTGGCGTTTTTTTCTCCACTGCGCTGCGAGAGTAAGTGAAAACTCCCGCAGCGCAGTGCGAGAAAAAAACCAAGATCACGCCAGGATATCGCAAGTCTCTTTAATGGGACCAGCGGCAGCAGCGCTAGCCCCATTGAAAAGATATGGAAAATGCAGCAGACTTCTGCCACAGCTGTCACAGCTGTGGCAGGAGTTTCCTTCATGAAACACACTATCTTAGCTATTCATGAATGAATAGCTAAGCACTATCTGTAATTGGCTGAGCGCTCAGCCAATCAGCACAGCCCTTTCAGGAGGCGGGGATTTTTAAATCCCCACCTGCTGAAAGTGCTGGACAGCAGTCTCGGGGAGCCAGCCGGAGGACGCTTCTGAACGGCGGAGAGGTGAGTAATTTGTAAAAAAATTTTTGACCACTTATTGATGATTTTTCAAGGAAGGGCTTATATTTCAAGCCCTTCCCTGAAAATCATACTGCAGGGTTTGCCACAAACCACTGCTTTCAATGGGACCGTCAGCATTGAAAGCAATGGGATAGCATGCTGCACTTCTGCCACCGCTGTGGCAGAGAATTCCTTCATTCCCGCAGTCCCCGCGGGGGATGAAGGAAACTACTGCCACAGCTATGACAGCTGTGGCAGAAGTCGGCGGTATTCTCCATATCTTTTCAATGGGGCTAGCGCTGCTGCCGCTGGCCCCATTGAGAAGACTGGCGATATCCCGGTCTTATTTCGGCGTCTTTCTTGCGCCGTGAGGCAAGAGTTTTTTACGTGCTCTCGCAGCGCAAGAAAGAAAATATCGCCAGTGGGTGTCAGCCATTAGGCATACATCAGTATACCGCAAGAAAGAAAGGAACTGTGTAGCAAACTATGTTTTTCCGTCTGCACGCTGCAGGCCGTTGTACCAGTAAGTATGGCCGCCTGCTGTGATTTTTGACTTGGTATGTCCTCTGTGATATGTTTTAATGTTCGTGTAGTGACTTTCAAGATACCGAGGACCCTTGATACAGGTTGCAAGTTTGTGTATTTTGGCCAAAGTATCAAGCAATAGATCATATTTATTGGTATTCATCAATATATTTGCATCACGCAGTCTGGCTTTATATGCTGGGGAGCCTAGGGTATCGGTCCAGTGTGGTCCAATTTTCACGTGCAGGGCCACCCGGAGGGCTAAATCATACAAGGCATTATTAATAGGCTGTAAGCCTGCATGGTGCACTCCAAAAATCAGTGGGACTGGCAGGCTCCGTATACCTTATCTATGTACAAGTATAACACTAAGTAGCTACTCCCCCAATGTGTCCCCTGCCCTTCCATATAGCAACTGCCTGTCTGCATGCTGAGGGATGCGGTGTCTATACCCGCCCTTGTATTTTGTAGCAGTGTAAGTACGGACGCTGGCAGTGGTTTTTGAACAGATATGTCCTTTTGCTGTGATTTGTCGAAACGGTAGTTTTCCAAAAAATGGAATTCAGTAAAAAAAAGTGTATATGGTAAAAGTATATGAGGACGGATGCTACTGTATGAATCTGTTAATGAAATGTGCCTAACGTGTGTCCTGGCACATAAGTTAAATGAAGGCCATAAAAGTCCAGTGAATAGAAGCTTCCTTCTTCCTACAATTAACTTTTATCACCTATCAACAGGATAAGTGATACATGTCTGATCAGTGAGGCCTCACAGCTGGAACCTCCATCAATCCCGAGAATGGGGGGTCCATGTCCCCCTCTCCCCTTCACTGGATCTTGAATAAAGTGCTGGTTGATCGTGTGTGTTGTCCCATGGTCCATCTAGCCCACAATTACATGATCTCCTTTTTAATGCCCATCAGGTCACCCCAGAGCTAATTGTTCTTGTGCTTTTACGTAGCAGTAAGAATCGCTAAGGAATGGCAGCAGAAGCTGACGGAGATCTTTCCGGCCCACCGGCCTCCATTCACAGTAAGCAGGCATTCGCTTAGTTTTCTGCATGCAGAAACTTAATGGCAAACGAGAAATGAATGACTTCTCGTTTACCATTCAGTTGGGGTATGTATTTACACTGAACGATAATCATTTAGATTCTCAACGGATTAAGGGAATCCCGAAGATAATCGTTCCGTGTAAAAGCGACCTTAAGGCTGCATTCCCACCAACATATATCGGCTCGGTTTTCACGCCGAGCCGATATACGTTGTCTCTCTCTGCAAGGAGGGGGGGGGGAGCCTGGAAGAGCCAGGAGCAGGAACTGAGCTCCCGCCCCCTCTCCGCCCCTCTGCACTATTTGCAATGAGGAAAGGTGGGGCGGGGCCGGGCTAATTTGCTGCACTTAGCCCCACCCCCGCCCTTCATTGCAAATAGTGCAGAGGGGCGGAGAGGAGGCAGAGAGGGGGCGGGAGCTCAGTTCCTGCTCCTGGCTCTTCCATCCCTCCCCCCCCCCCCCGCAGATGAATACACCGTATATCGGCTCGGCGTAAAAACCGAGCAGATATACGTTCGAGGGAATCCAGCCTTGGCATGCTTGCATTGACTTTGTTGATTTTCCAACCATGTCTGCTGGACGTTTGTTCCAAGCCTCTACCACTTTGCCACCTTTTGCATACTGGACTGCCCTGTTACATTGTAACAATATGCTGTATTGCTGCCAACAGTTGATGAATCAGTAGCAATAACCGACTCAGTGAAGCGGATGTTTTTCAGGCCGGTCAGGAAGCAGATGATATGCTTCATAAACCGCACAGTCCAGCAGCTTTGTGGGAGGTCTACACTTCACAAAGGTTCATATTGGGGGATCCGAGATCGAAGGATATTTCAGACGGTGAAACATTATTCCTTGGAGGATAGGTCAGTCTGTTACAATACAGTAACTCATCAAGACAAAGCCGCCTCTACATCATTTCCTAATGCTACACTTAAATACCCATATGATGTATAGAAGCCAATTACACCTTTTACCTCGTCTCCCAGCCATTAGGCAGCCAGCTAATATAACATGGCTAATAGGAGCCAATGATCTTTTGTGAACTCCTAAACAATCTATTGAAGTGGAAAATGTGAAGACTCGCCTATCATCTCCGCTATTAATTAAACGGCTTACATTTATTTCAGCAGCCAACACAATTATCAGCAGTGATCTCTCCAGGAAAACCCAAATTACCAATATCACTTCATCTTTAGCTGTATTTGACCCGCTGGACTTCATAAATATCAATAGATGCGTAATTAAATGGAAGGTGATCAAAGCATCATATACGGCGTGATTTAGCCGACGTCCGCTGGTTTTAAAAAAAATGTTATTTTTAGGATTTAGAGAAAACAGCTGCATATGTAATTAATTATAAGCAGATTGGATGAGTGATCATCGTCTAAACTAAGGCAATCTGCCGTTCAGTTATCTGGCTACGCTGGTGTACAACGCTGTCATTGGCAGGTCTGTCCTTGCTGGGGTCGGAGACAGTTGAAGCACTATGATGCATTGCTGTCGAAGTTGTGAAATTCGAGGGAAAAAAATATATTATATATATATATTAATACTACTACTAATAATGACGGCAGTTGTGGTCCCAGTGGTAATCGGCACACTGGTTGCCTTACCTATACGATAGTATGTATCGCTGCACATGAACTCCTTGTATTAAAACCATATACTTTATTAAATATCAATTAGAAACATCCAAGACAAACATACACCGTATAGTATAATATTTTGGCCAATAAAGGGCTAAAAGAAAAACTCAAACCAGCCAATGTATAAAGAAACAGCAGTGGTATGCCCCTTTAAGCCAAACACAAGTAGTTTAATCTCAATCAATATCCAGACGCGTTTCTCCTTGCAAACAAACAGGGTCCATCAGGGGATAAATAAACAAAATCAGACAGAAAGCGTCTCCCTTTGGCCGGTTTCACATCTGCGTTGGAACCTCCGGTCAGAGGGTTTCTCATTGATGCGCTGAAAATACCGGAAGAAAAAGCACCGCATGCAGCACTTTTTCTTTCGCCCAAAAGGCTGGGCAGCTGAGCGGAAAGCGAACAGAGCCCATTATAGTCAATGGGATCCTTTCGGCGCTCTTCTGTTCCATTCATGAGCTGGAGTCGTTTTGCCACTGAGATTTCCCTTTTCTGCTCCCCCAACAGAGCAGGAAAGTGGAACCCCAGACGCTGGTGTGACACCACCCTTACGATGGCGACATCCAGATGGCATATGGAACGGAGAGAAGTTATCTCTGATTTTGCTTATTCAATCCCCTGATGAACCCTGTTTATTACTTGCAGGGAGAAATGCTTCTTAATATTGATTATGAGATTTGGGGGATGGCAAAGTGGTGCTGGGAGTTCACAGGGATGATGCCTGCAACTTATAGTAAATGATCGTATACTGTGTTTTATATACTGAAATCACATCTACACTGCTCAATCCTGCTGTACACTGTCCTCCCTGATGTTATTTCTCTGTGTGTGTGTTACAGAGAGCTAGGGAGCAGAATCTGCTGTTTTTTTGTGTGCAGGGTGTATAGAACACAGCATATCCGCTAACATCAGAGAGAACCAAGAATCAGAGATCGAGCCTGCAGAGGGAAAATAGGGAATAATACAAGTTACAAGTCATATAATGGACAGGAATAGTGTTATTCTTCATGTGCACACGGCAGCCTATTCTAAAAAGTTTTATGAAAAGTCGGATACACTTTAAAGCTATACTAATATATAACAGTTTGTACAAGGGATAACTATTCTAGATCTGGGAATCCAACATATCAGATCTCTATTTTGTTCTTAAATTCCGCCTTGACCATGACTAATACATTCGTAATCTTCAGGTACATAAAGGTATTCTTGTGGACATACACACAAGAGCACACTGAGGTTATGTGAAGGAAGCCATTGTGCAGCTGATTCAAAAATTAAATCTGCCAATGATTTATTACAAAATGTATGTTTCCCAATATGTGTGGGGGACCGATCGTTCTGTAGAGCAGATTTATTTCTCAGCAAGTCAGGAGTTATCTAATTACATCTGTAATCAGACATTCAAAGAAACATCTTATTAGGGGCCTCGAGTGATGCAGTCCTAAGCTCTCGCTCACGACCTGAAGGTTGCGAGATCAATCCCTGCATGGTTCAGGTAGCCGGCTCAAGATCGACTCAGCCTTCCATCCTTCTGTCTGTAAAATGAGCTTGGTGGTGGTGATGGGGTAATAAATAACCTGAAAGCACTGTGCAATAAGTCCCTTTCCCCCCTTTATTCACGAGCGATACTCTTGTGCGAGTTTTACGTGATGCGCACAAAACTTGCGCGAATATGAAATCCATTCTTTGGAATGGATTCATTCACACAAGTGTTTTTATTTCCTCGTAGCATGTGCTATTTTTTGGTGTTCCCTTGGAACGCCTCGCCCGTTATTGTCAATGATACCTTCAAAGGCATCGCATGGCACTCGAATGCTGTGCGAGGTTTCCCGCTTACCCGTGTGAATGTAGCCTTACTGTTGATTTTCCGCTGTGAAAAATCCCCTGTGGATCGGCCCCTGTGAACATACTTTTAACCCTTTCCAATCCACTGTCTGACGTCTAAAGACATTATGATTTAAGGCTGTCCAGCTCCAATGTTGGAAGACGTCTGTCGGGGTTCTCTTACTGTATATTGCCAGCCTCTCTGCTGTCGGAGTCTATCCAACGTGTCACCTCATGCAGTACTGGCTTTAGCCAGTATATAGCGCCATCGTATAACAGCAGAAAAAGAGTAAGCCCCCTAGGAAAACCAGGACACAAATTGGATTGGAAAGGGTTAAAGTAAGCAATTTGGAGAACATTATATTAGGGAACTGGTCACAATTTAAAGGGTTTGCACAAGATTAGAAAAACATGATGACTATTTTCTTCCATGAACAGCGCCACACTTATTCATCAGGTATATGCAGTTACTACATTTTTCCCAAGTCCCAGCGATGAGGACATCTTATGCTTAATGGAGCAGTGGTTATGTACAGAGAACAGCTCTAGCAGGCATGACTATGTGCATGTATATCATCTACCCATGCTTTGTAGTCACCTACATAATGTATCCTCTATGGAAGCCTAAAGCTGGAATGCCGTCAATGACAAAGTTTGCAAAACGTTCTAGTGCTCTGCAACTTCTATAATGGATGAGGCATTCAGCTGACAGTCAGCACAAAGTGGATGCAGCAAAGCTTAGTCAGTAAATATAGGTCCTTGAGTCAGATCTGTCATCTAGTTATATATTCTGTTCAGTTATTTCTGGTTCTGGGAACCGTGGCTGGGTCGCTTCTCTCTGGATGCTGACAGGTAAACTTTTTTTTGTCTCTTGATCCTGACAAGTTGACTTTTTGTCTAACAGATCCTCACACTGCTTGCTTGCTTTACTCACTCAGTCATTAAAATTAGCCATGTACGGGACATTCTGTACAATAAGTCTTACTAACATGATTTCATATCTGATTTCTTGCGCACATTTCAGATTCATGGACGGCTTACATGCAGTGGTAATTTCTATTGTGGGGTTTGTCAGGGTTAATCGTGCAGCAGGTTGCTCTCTGCAGCATGTGAGCGGGGTTAGTAAATCTCCTCCACGTGTGCCGTACTTTGTAGCAGACATTCGGTGTGGAATCCATGTGTAAATGTAAACTCCTCGATTGCACAATGCAGATCTCAGGATTTTACTACTCGAATAGTAAACAAGCCTCTTACCTGTTTGCAGAACCGTTTCTGGATCAACAGAGGGAAGGTAATTGAAATCCATTGACCTTAAAATGAAAAGTTAAAAATGGACTGTTATTGCTGACAGGGCTTAGAAATCACATTGATCTGATTCTAATTTCAGTATATCGTAACACATCAGAGATCCTCACTAGGTAAAGAAGGTAAAGTCCCCTGGTGCAAGCACCGAGTCATGACTGACTCCTAGGGTGACGTCTAGAGATGAGCGAGCACCCTCGGTGAGGTCAGTTACTCGAGCGAGCCTCACTCATCTCAAGTAACTGCCTTCTCTTCCGAGCGAGCTTGGGGGGGGGGGGGGGGAGGGGGGAAGTGAGAGAGATCGCTCGAGTAACTGACCTTACCAAGCATGTTCGCTCATCTCGAGTGACGTTTTCTTGGCAGACTTTTTGCGGGGTGGTTTGCCATTGCCTTTCCCAGTCATATTTACCCCCCAGCAAGTGAAGGGTACTCATTTACCTGACTTTGGAAAGATGGAAGGCTAAGTCAACCATGAGCCAGCTACCTTGACCCTTAAAGCAAGCACTGATTTGAAGCAATGTTGCCATCCAATAGGTGGCACTGCAGAGGTATTCTTTCGTCTTCCTTATTTGAATATTACCCAGAGGTGCATGGATGGCCTTATAAGTCGCCTCACTCACCTTCTTGGTGCTCTCCCTAAGAAGTGATGTTACCCCCCCCCACTACCCACGTCATAGGCCTTGCACTAGCCAAGCCAGGATCCTACTGAACACGAATGGGGGGCAAACACTCCGAAACAGCAGTCTGTGTATGGATTCTGGCTTAGTTTTCAATTCCCAATCATTGCTCTGTATAAAGGGTCAGGCATTGATTTGAAGGAATGCTGCCGAATTAGTATTGTTTCATCTTCCTTATTTGCATGTTACCCAGAGGAGCATGCATAGCCGTATAAGTCTCCTCACTCACCTTCTTGGCGCTCTCCCTAAGGCCAAGGATGAATCACTGAACTGTGGCATCTCCTTCTTTCACACCAATATTGTGTGAAGTGATAAAAGTTTGTTTACCTGCCACCTCCTCTAGGGGGAGCTCAATGTATACAAAGTTTTACAGATCCAAATGACTTTAAAATAAGCTGTATAAATCCACCTAGGACTATGTTCTGCGTCTGATTTTTTTTTCCATGTGGAATACTGTTGCGGTTTTGTACTTCCCTTTACCGCGGATCCGTGCGCTAAATCCCAGACAGATTTTCAGACACGGTTCAGTGTGAAATCTGCATCAAGAAGGGGCGCGTCACTTTTTGGGTGCTTTCAAATATATGCACAGAAAAAAAAAATAATTAGCATGCTTATGACACTAAGATGCTGGATTTAACATGTAACTCTTAACTAAGTCAGAAAGGCATGTTATTACTTCTTCCTTTTTGCTGTCTTTTGGTTACTTTTTGACTGTAGGCGTCATCATTTCTTTGTATGGAAGCCATAAAGAATAAGAGTCGATGCTGTTGATACATTTTGCATGTGATAAGGGACGTCCGGTTAAGTAGGGACATGCTGTGGATTTAGAAATCTGCACACAGCTTAATTAACGTATAGAAACATTTCGGACCATGTGGATAAGATTTGTCGGAATCTCATTCACGTGCCGTATTGTAAACCGCTGTGGATTTGTAACATTCTCAGTATCTCTGATACCTGTAGACGTCGGTCCGCCATTGTTTTCAGAAAATTAACCGCCACTGATGTTGTGAGGATGCACATTTCTGAATAACTCCCTGCACAAAGCTCTTCGCGCTCTTCCTCTGCAGGGTTTGGAAGGCAGGCGGCACACATGGCTTCTGATAATGGGATTAGGATGATAGCGCTGCACAGCAGAAGTACAAGTAAAGTACAATCAGTTGGTTACACAAACCTGTCTTTCTCGTTCTGATTTCCCTTATCACTCCCATTGTTGATAACAGCCAGCTCGTCCAGAAGCGATGTCGACTCCTTTGTGAACTTCTCAAATACCTGCAATGCAGAGGCAAAACATTATCCCGTACAATAGAGGAAGAACTTCTATTAAGTTTGGCAGAATGAATACAAATGACACATTACATGCAGACATGCTACGGGTGCAGTACATTACTCCGGAATAGAAGAAAAGAAATACCAAAAAGTTGGGTGTAAAGGCGGGAACATATAAGAGCACACAACGGTGTATTGGTTTAGCTTCTTAGGTTATTGTATAGCCAGCATATATACTCGTTTCCAGGCTGTAAAACTCCAAGCGCTTAAACTCCACTGCAGGCATAACAGCACACTTCTCTGCCATTGGCATATGCCCCCAGCAGATACTGAGGAAGAGGCTTGGCAGCCTCGAAACGTGTATAAATGCTGGTTATACAATAAATGGAGAAGTTAAGCAAATAGACTGTTGTGTACATGTTCCCGGGTAGCACCTAACTTGTTGACCTTTTTTGGTATTTGTTGTCCACACGTCGAACCTTAAGGCAAATTTTCGAAAACTTGTGAAAAAGAATTGAAAATATTGGAATATCAATATTTTTAAGATGTTCAAGAAGATAAATCAGTGCTAAATAAATATATTCATTCTCACCAAGAGGAGTAAACTCTAGAGAGTTGTTAATGGGGTTGTCCCACCAAACTTATAAGGATAACTGGCTGACATGACCGGTGGAACCCCTACCAACCCCATATGAAAAAAACCCATTTATTTCAACTGCAGTGCCGAGTTCAAGCACTCTACCTTTGGGTGCCCTGTTCTCATGATTAGTGGGGGGGGGGGGGGGGGGGGGGGGGGCTCCAGAGGCTGGACCGCCACCAGGTCTATTCTGTGGATAGGGGATAACTGTTTAGTGGGACAATCCCCTTAAAGCTGTTGCACAGTGGGATTGTCACTTTAAAGGGAACCTGCCATTAAAGGGGTTGTCCCGCGGCAGCAAGTGGGGTTATACACTTCTGTATGGCCAAATTAATGCACTTTGTAATATACATCGTGCATTAAATATGAGCCATACAGAAGTTATACACTTACCCCTCCAGTGCTGGCGTCCTCGTCTCCATGGCGCCGACTAATGCTGCCTTCTCCTTCCATTAGACGAGCTTGCGCTGTCCGGTCTTCTGCTCTGTGCAATGGGGCCGCGCCGGAGAGCTGGTCTGCACATGCGCAGAAGACCTCGGCGGCGCGAGCACGCCGGAGCGGCCCCATTCAACAGAACAGAAGACCACACAGTGCAAGCGCGTCTAAAGGAAGGAGAAGACCGTGTTAGTCGGCGCCAAGGAGACGAGGACGCCAGCACCGGAGGAGGTAAGTGAATAACTTCTGTATGGCTCATATTTAATGCACGATGTATATTACAAAGTGCATTAATATGGCCATACAGAAGTGCTTACCCCCACTTGCTGCCGCGGGACAACCCCTTTAAGTTTGTACAATGCCATCCACAATAAACTTAAGTGTTCTGCTAATGAGATTTCCTTATCGCCATTTGGTTTGTACTACGTGCCCCGGGACCTTTACAATCTTCCTGTGAAGTTTTCCGGCGCTGTATTCTAAGGAGTTGAAAAGAATCAGGTTTTGCAGAAAAGCGTCATATTTTTCTCTCAGTGCCGAATTAGACACTTCCGTTCTTGATTGGCATGCACGGATTTCTTTTCTTCGCTGTAATCCCGCGCAGGCGCCTACGCACATCAGCTCTCCTCTACTAGCTGTAACTTCAATGGCGTACAGCGCATGCACCTTGAGGGCTATTACTCCCACTTTGTCTGAGCTCATATGACATGTGCATGCGCAGTACTCCACTGAAGTCTCAGCAATGGAGAGCTGGGGTGCACAGGCAAGGTTTGCTTCAGCACCTGCGTGGGATTACAGGCAGAAGAAAAATCAGTATCCATGCCCAGCAAGAACAGGAGCGAGTCCGAAGCATGGCGCTGAGGAAAACTTTTGCTCTCTTAAACTCATTTTAATACAGCGTGGGAAAACTTTAAAAACAGATTATAAAGGTACCAGAGAACATATTGCAAATCTAGCAGCACTGTTAAAGGTTTATCGGAGATTGCATTGTAAGAACTTGATGACACGTTCCCTTTAAATATGATGTCTGGGCTGAATATATAACTATATTAAAGGGTAAATAAACTTTTTACCAACTTCTTCACAGTAACATGTCAGAAGTTTTGATCGGCAGCATCCGGGTGCGGAGTCCTCCACTGATCACTACAGTGGATGGGTGGCAGCACAATCTTTGAGTCCTGTGCCCATTTGCTGTTTCTATCACGACTGCATGTAAAGTCTATAGAGTCCATACACCGATCGCAGTAACAAACAAATGGGCACAACGATCGGGTGGGCACATCTGCCTGTTGTTTTAGCAATTGGTGAGGATCTCAGCACCCGGACCCTTCCGATCAAAACTTCTGGCGCATCACTATGACATGTCAAAAGTTAGTAAAAATAGTTTGGTTAACCTTTAAACCTTCGCATTTTTAACATACTTTTTCTTGCTGCTTCTACATATTAATAGGATCCCAACAGTAATCATAGTAACTGATGGCACTGGTACTTTAAGGCTGCTGTACCTCCTTACTTCGGTGGCAATATGGAGGGGAAGTAGTAGTCTAAAACTGTGCTAATGCATACAAGTGGAGGTCAGCACACTTAAAGTTAAAGCAGCTGGTCATATCATTACTTGTCCACTCCATTCTCAGGCAACAGCCTAGAAGGGGCATGAAGGCAAGGAGAGGGTTTTTTTAATCCCCACTCATGTTCCTCCCATCTTATGAAGTACCTAGAAATACTTTTTTTTTTGCTCATTACTTACTAGTCTTTTATTCAACCAATCCATATGATCATAAGTAAGGCTTCCACCGAATTCTTCTGTGAGTTGGGAAGGTTCTATGTACCTTGTCAGCTTATTACCGGATACCAAGATAACCTAGAAAACAGCACAGTTGCAATGATGAGATACAAACTGACTGGGTCCACTCTCTGAAGTGTTACATGAAGCGGCATATTATCCAATAGAAGTCAAGGAGCACATTTTACAAAAGACAGATCTTGCATTCAAGGCAATGAGTGGAAGGGTGTAGGTAAAAAAGTTCCTCGTCACACTTCAAGGTTTACTCACTGTGGAACCACTGTACAGTGTATGGTCTTCAAGAAGTATGATGTATCATTTATGATAGGGTGACTTTGGTAGGGAGGGACACAGGTTGCTTGCCCAATGACTGCAGTGTAGCCCATGTGACACGGCAAAGAAATGGAAGGGAATAGAGTCGTGCTGCTACTTGCCGTGTTGATTGCAAGAAACCCAAACTTGCAGGACTTCTTGCAATTGACAGGTGTTGACAACTTGGGATTGGCAACAATACTGCATGGTCTTCCAATACTAGTGTTCAGCGAACCGAACCAGTAGAGCCCAGTTTCAGTTTGATCTTTGCTAAAAGTACAGTTTGGCACAAACCTGAATGGAGCTTTAAGCAAAGTTCTACCTGAAACAGGGTTCTACTGTTTCTGTTTGCTCAACACTAGTTCTCTACAGTACAGTATAACACTGTCCAAGAGCCATGAAAGTCCTGTATAACGGTCTCAGAGTGTTATACATCAGTTTTAGGTGTACTGGTCAACCTCTGGTTTGGTTCAAACTAATTGGGACCAAACCAAACTTGTTGCAAAAATTTGACAAACCAGCCAAACTGAACTTTTCAAAAGTTCACTTATCAATATCCATTACTTTGTGATTACATAGGGCTACACTCCAATCCTTGGTTAGACCGCCTGTTACCATGATAGATTTGTCGGTCTATTGAACGCCATATATCCTTCAAATTGACTACCAATATTAGGTTTGTGGGGTAGACCCTCGGCACCCCCACCAATCAGCTGTACAAAAGGAACTGTGGTGCTCCGGTAAGTGCTGTGGCCTCTTGATTACTTACATTTCTCCCTACTGAGCAGTGCTGTCATTTTTGTACCAGCCATGCTGGGTATTGCAGCTTTTGGCCCTTTTACATGGGCCGACAGTCAGGTAAACAACTGCAAGATTGCTGACGTCACCGCTAAGGTTGCGGCCTTCTCGCTCAGCGCTTTCTCTTCCGTGTGAAGCACTGAACGTTCACACAGAACAAGCCCACGATCCAGCGATGAGTATTAAGGTGACTGAAAGTCAGCGATAAAAGCTTGTGAACGAAAAGTGAGCAATTTTTGTGCATTTACACTGCACGATTATTGCTCAAATTCGTCAGTTACATATGTAGAGCTAGATATATCATAGCGACTCAGTGCTAAGTGATACATCGGGCGAATTTTAAGACTGTCTAGAGCAGTGGTTCCCAACTTTTTTCAGCCATGGAGCCCTTTTGAAGCAAAAGTTTCTCGTGGAACGCCAAAGTGGGACAGAGGGTGTGGTCAAAGGAGGGGTTCAGGGCGTGGCTTATCACAACTTAAAAAGGACAGGGCCGTTTAAAAAAAAAAAAAACACAACAAGGAAGAACGCTTGAGCACTGGATGGGCTATTGATATACATTATATTTAAACTTAACATGCTGTAGAATTAAACCCCACACCGCATGTCAATTTTCGCACAGGTTTTGCACAGATTTTTTCCACAGCATGTGGAAGAGATTTTCAAAATCTCATCCACTTTGTTGCTACAGCTACTGTAAATTCCGCAGCAAATCTGCCCCATGTAGTAATAGCATTCCCTATTGCTGCCCCCAGTAGTAGGGTCCCCTATTGCGGCCCCCAGTGGTAGGGTCCCCTATTGCGGCCCCCAGTAGCAGGGTCCCCTATTGCGGCCCCCAGTAGCAGGGTCCCCTATTGCGGCCCCCGTAGTAGGGTCCCCTATTGCGGCCCCCGTAGTAGGGTCCCCTATTGCGGCCCCCGTAGTAGGGTCCCCTATAGCGGCCCCCGTAGCAGTAGTAGGGTGCCCTATAGCGGCCCCCGTAGCAGTAGTAGGGTGCCCTATATCGGCCCCTCGTAGCAGTAGTAGGGTGCCCTATAGCGGCCCCAATAGTAGGGTGCCCTATAGCGGCCCCAGTAGTAGGGTGCCCTATAGCGGCCCCAGTAGTAGGGTGCCCTATAGCGGCCCCAGTAGTAGGGTGCCCTATAGCGGCCCCAGTAGCAGGGTGCCCTATAGCGGCCCCAGTAGCAGGGTGCCCTATAGCGGCCCCAGTAGCAGGGTGCCCTATAGCGGCCCCAGTAGTAGGGTCCCCTATAGCGGCCCCAGTAGCAGTAGTAGGGTCCCCTATAGCGGCCCCAGTAGCAGTAGTAGGGTCCCCTATTGCGGCCCCAGTAGCAGTAGTAGGGTCCCCTATTGCGGCCCCAGTAGCAGTAGTAGGGTCCCCTATTGCGGCCCCAGTAGCAGTAGTAGGGTCCCCTATTGCGGCCCCAGTAGCAGTAGTAGGGTCCCCTATTGCGGCCCCAGTAGCAGTAGTAGGGTCCCCTATTGCGGCCCCAGTAGCAGTAGTAGGGTCCCCTATTGCGGCCCCAGTAGCAGTAGTAGGGTCCCCTATTAAAGGATCCTAATCACCTCATGTGAGCAGTTCATTCCCCTTTAAAAATAAAAGAAACTCAACTAAAAGGAAACCAATGTGGCTCGACAAGACGGTAAGAGGGGCAATAAACGAAAAAAAGAAAGCGTTCAAACTACTAAAGTAAGAAGGCAGCGAAGAAGCGCTAAAATCATACAGGGAAAAAAACTAAATATGCAAAGATACGATCAAAACTGCCAAGGAGGAAGCAGAAAGACGGATCGCCAAAGAGAGCAAAAACAACCCGAAGCTATTTTTCAACTATATCAACAGCAAAAGGATTTGCAGGGAGAGCGCTGGCCCTTTAAAAACAATGCAGGAGAAATCATTGATGATGACGAAGGGAAAGCAAATCTACTAAACAGTTTCTTCTCAAGTGTATTCACAAACGAAAAGGAAATGCCACACGAGATGCAGGGGAATAAAACGAACCCCTCACAAAATATCTCATACCTAACGCAGGAGGAGGTGCGGAAGCGTCTAAAGAAAACTAAAATTGATAAATCGCCGGGCCCAGATGGATTACACCCAAGGATACTAAGGGAACTAAGTGACGAGATAGCTAGGCCGCTATACCTAATATTTCTGGACACTATCAAGACCGGTGTAGTACCATTGGATTGGCGCATTGCCAACGTGGTTCCAATTTACAAAAAAGGGAGCAAAAGTGAGCCTGGTAACTACAGGCCAGTAAGTCTCACTTCAGTAACGGGAAAAATTTTCGAGGGGATTCTGAGAGACGCCATCGATGAGTACCTTAAGGAGAATAAGTGAATAACTCCTCACGAGCATGGATTCATGAAGGGCTTCATGAAATCTGATCAGTTTCTACGATGAAGTAAGCTCTAAGCTGGACCAGGGAGAATCTATTGATCTTGTATATCTGGACTTCTCTAAAGCCTTTGACACCGTGCCACATAATAGGCTAATCTACAAAATGAGGCAGCTCGGACTGGGCGAAAACGTTTGTAAGTGGGTAAAAAATTGGCTCAATGATAGAAAGCAGAGGGTGGTAATAAATGGTTCGTACTCTGATTGGACCACAGTCACTAGCGGGGTGCCACAGGGTTCAGTATTAGACCCTACTCTGTTCAACATATTTATCAATGACCTGATAGAGGGGCTGCACAGCAAAATATCAATATTTGCAGATGACACAAAATTATACAATATAATTAATGGAACGGAGGACAATGTGCGGCTACAAACGGACCTGGATAAGCTGGGGGCTTGGGCAGGAAAATGGCAAATGAAGTTCAATGTTGAAAAATGTAAGACTATGCACATGGGCAGGAGAAACGGATGTCACAAATATTCACTTAATGGGGTACCGCTGGGGGAAAAGGGATATGGAAAAGGATCTGGGGGTATTAGTGGATAATAGACTAAACTGGAGTAACCAATGCCAGTCAGCTGCTGCAAAGGCAAATAAAGTCTTTGGGTGCATTAAAAGAGGTATAGGGGCGAAGGACGAGAACATTATCCTTCCATTATATAAGGCACTTGTCAGGCCTCACATGGAATACTGCGCACAGTTCTGGTCACCAGTGCTCAGGAAAGATGTCACAGTGCTTGCGGGGGTTCAAAGAAGGGCAACTAAACTAATAAATGGAATGACAGGACTGGAATACCCAGAGAGGCTATCCAAATTGGGACTATTTACTCTAGAAAAAAGAAGGTTAAGAGGCGACCAAATAACCATGTATAAGTACATGAGGGGACAATACAAGGATCTCTCCCGTGATCTGTTTACACCCAGGACCATGACGGTAACAAGAGGACATCCGCTACGATTAGAGGAAAGTAGGTTTCATCACCAACATAGAAGGGGATTCTTTACTGTAAGAGCAGTTAGACTGTGGAACTCTCTACCGGAGGAAGTGGTGATGGCAAAATCCATAGAGGAGTTTAAAAGGGGACTTGATGTCTTTCTGGAGAAGAAGGATATTACAGGATATAAATCTTACGTTAAGTGTCAATCCGGGTATATAGGAAGGTAGGAACTATTAGGGGTTGATCCAGGGAACAATCTGATTGCCATTAGGGAGTCGGGAAGGAATTTTTTCCCCAAAAGGGCTAATTGGCTTCTGGCCTTGGGGTTTTTTGCCTTCCTCTGGATCAACACAGTAGGATAGACAGGCTGGACTAGATGGACATTGTCTTCATTTCAGCCTTACATACTATGTTACTATTGCGGCCCCAGTAGCAGTAGTAGGGTCCCTCATTGCAGGCCCAGTAGCAGTAGTAGGGTCCCCCATTGCGGCCCCAGTAGCAGTAGTAGGGTCCCCCATTGCGGCCCCAGTAGCAGTAGTAGGGTCCCCCATTGCGGCCCCAGTAGCAGTAGTAGGGTCCCCCATTGCGGCCCCAGTAGCAGTAGTAGGGTCCCCCATTGCGGCCCCAGTAGCAGTAGTAGGGTCCCCCATTGCGGCCCCAGTAGCAGTAGTAGGGTCCCCCATTGCGGCCCCAGTAGCAGTAGTAGGGTCCCCCATTGCGGCCCCAGTAGCAGTAGTAGGGTCCCCCATTGCGGCCCCAGTAGCAGTAGTAGGGTCCCCCATTGCGGCCCCAGTAGCAGTAGTAGGGTCCCCTATTGCGGCCCCAGTAGCAGTAGTAGGGTCCCCTATTGCGGCCCCAGTAGCAGTAGTAGGGTCCCCTATTGCGGCCCCAGTAGCAGTAGTAGGGTCCCCTATTGCGGCCCCAGTAGCAGTAGTAGGGTCCCCTATTGCGGCCCCAGTAGCAGTAGTAGGGTCCCCTATTGCGGCCCCAGTAGCAGTAGTAGGGTCCCCTATTGCGGCCCCAGTAGTAGTAGGGTCCACTATTGTGGCCCCAGTAGTAGTAGGGTCCCCTATTGCGGCCCCAGTAACAACAGTGTCTCCTATTACGGGCCCAGTAGTAACAGTGTCTTCTATTGGGGACACAATAGTAATAGCGTCCTCTATTGCGGCCCCAGTAGTAATAGCGTCCCCTATTGCGGCCCCAGTAGTAGTAGGGTCCCCTATTGCGGCCCTAGTAGTAATAGTGTCTCCTGAATTGGTGGCTCCAGTAGTAATAGAGTCTAGCATTGCGGCCTCAGTAGTGATGGCGCCCCCCTCCCCCACCATTGCTGCTCTGCTCTTCAGATGCAGGGAGAGGAAGGGGTTAAATTACTTACTACACATAGCCTTCCCTGTCTGTTGCACTGGAGAGATCGCAGGCAGCAGAGATGGAAGGCTGTGAAAATAGGAAGTTGCTTAACCCCCTCCAATACCTGCAGCTGGAGGTTTAGCAGTGCGGCTTACAATAGGGGCGAGTGGGACACCTGTGGGCCCCCTTACAGTCTCAGGCCAGGGCAGTCGCCTCAATCGTGCCTATTATAATCCACCATTGTTCCCTGCTCTAATCACCGCTGTAGCAGTTTCTGGACAGGCTGTACTGAGCAAAGGAATGTCCAGGACCTGTGATCGGCATAGCAATGCAGATCACATGACCGAAGCTGGCTCATGCGATCCGCGTTGCTATGCCGACTGCAGATCCTGGATGCGCATTTGCTCAGTACAGCCTGTCCAGAAACTGCTACAGCAACGGGTAGAGCGGGAACCAAGTCCCTTGGTTTGAGCTCCTGACACTGACTCGCGGAGCCCCAAGACTTCGCAAAGCAAGCTTTGGGAAACCCTGGTCTAGTGTAACGTTATACCACCTCTTAGTGAAGAATTAGCACATTTTGTGCGCAAAATGCTGCATTAGGCCGTGCACCCTTTTCCAAAAAGCCATACCCAGTGTCCGAAAAAAGTATCCTAGAGTGTTTTACATGCATCATAAATATGGTGCAAAATAGGCAGCTTTTTGGTGCAAAAAAGGTATTTTGCACCCGAAAAGTATCGAATTCTCAACAGCAAACCTTCCCCATATGTATTCATTCTTCTAAGTTAAAATGTAACCTATAAAGTTAATATGTGGTTTGCAAATCTTTGTAAACTCAAATATTGAATGTCACAATGCATAAATATTTCAGTTTTACAAATCTCTGGCTGTCAGCCATGGAATTTGATTAAAACCACAATATTGGATATGGATGGAAAGCAAATCCTTCATTCGCAGAAATATCATCTAAATTCAAATTAATTTCATACTTTCACAGGCGGCTAGGTTTTACTTCTTAGGCTGTCCGGAACGGATAATGTCTTTTTAACCATGAAGAAACATTTACATGACAGATCAAGCGATACAAATTATATGGGAAATAATTGACCAGAGTAAGAAGTCAACAAAATTAGGCAAAATCCATAGTGTCAGTCTGCAGCAGATGACAGAATTAGCGGCTCTGCAGTCCGGCAGGATGAGAACGTCAAGCACTGCTTAACGGATATCCCCCCCCCCTCCTCCAGATACAGAAGATAGGTTTTCACACTATTACCTCTCTATTCATGTAAAAACTGTTCTAGGGGGAATATGTAATATGTGCAGAAGGAATATCGGAACTCAATTGTTTATGCAGAACATCTGAGACAGATACTGTAACTCAAATATCCTTAGACGGAACACTCCAGGCAAAACAGATGCTGCGTCATACCAAGTATATGACATGGGGACTCTGTCTTTAAAGAGAAAATGACCCACTGTATAAATCAAGTTTCATACTAAACATAAGTTTTAAGCATATCTGATGATTTTTTTTTTCATGTTACTATGTATATGTATAGATAATAAACTGTAACATTCACAATAAATGGCTCTATTACACGGGCAGTCAACGTTGCGCTCCCGTGGGAATCTAAACGATAAGGCCTTCTTCACACGGGTGACAAAGTCGTGTGATTTTGTTATGTTGCTACAATGCTTTCAAATCGCATGTATGTGAAGCCCATGCTTTCCTATGGGTTCATTCACACATGCGATGTTTTGTAGCATGCAACAGCCAGACACAAAAACCTCGCAGGTCCAACAATATGCCCGCAAATAGTGAGGTTTTGTAGCCCATGTTTCCCTATGGAGCCTTACTCTCTGTTGCATCGCACGAAAACATGATTTTCATGCAGTGCGATGCATGTTTGACTGTCAAAGCCAAATCTAAGCCCTGGCTGCAGGCAAAAATAAAAAAAAAACACAGTATACATCACCTAAGAAGTACTGTCAGCCTGGTCACATGTTCTCCCCGCTACTATTCTCCTTCATCTCTTCTGGCAGAGGATTGAAAAAACCACGCCTCCTGTAAGCGCTGCCTCTGATTGGCTGATGCTTAGCCAATCACAGCCAGCACTCGATGTCCCAATCACAGCCCTTCATCGAGCGCTGGCTCTGATTAGCTAAGCCAACGATACTCGCTCCTGGTAAATAGCACAGCATGACTGAGACGAGAGTTGGACATCATTTGCCCAACAGCTCATCCCATGTAAAAGGACCAATAATCTCCAAAAGAAGTCATCTTAAGACTACAGTTTCTATGTCCATGTGGCTTCCGTAAAGCATATATCTGAATACTGCTCTAGTAATAATGTACAGAAAATAGAATAAAAAAAAAATTACCATCCGAAAACAAAAAGAGAAGGTGCGCCAGTAACTGGTTGTAATTCATAAAAAAAAAAATTAAGTGATGCCCTCCATTGCACCATAAGAAATGTTCATATATGGAATACTTGGATGGATGGAAGAATAGAATTTATTTGGAGAGTTACACATAGGAGAACATGTCAAATCTAAAACTACAGGAGGTCTCCTTAACCCTATAAGCTCCTTACATTTATGTCTAAAAGAACATGCAATTCCATTTTTCCTTTACTTGAAGTATTTGATTCATGGAGAGGAGCCGCATCTTTTTTTTCCGCCTGCAATGTAATTTTCTAGTATTTTACAATTAAGTTAAAAAAACCACGAATATTTCCCACAAGCAGCAAAGCTATTAAGACAAATTCTTTTACCACAAGACAAAGAATATTCTTGTTTTTTTAGTATAAAAAAAAAAGGAAAATGCAATTACTTTATAAACTGAATGCAGAGGACAAATATTTATGAAGTGGTTCTCCATTAGTGGAAATGAAGGGTGATGAAATTATTGTGATTACGCCGTAAGAACAGCACGTATAAATATAGCAATAGCACTGCATTCTGGAATAAACTGAGATATTTAGGAACTTTTGTATCTTTTTAAACTATATTTTGTTGCCCCTCCTTCAGCACAGCAGAATATCTGCTGGAGGCAAGATAACCTCTAATCCACTACATCCCCCACGATCTTCTGATAAGTATGTGTGTCCGAATGAATGCAATGTATTATGTGCTACAAGAACTCCCGCAGACAGAGCCAGAGTGCACTTGTCCTTTATCCTTAGATGCAATAAGAGGCGGCTTCACTCCTACTGAAATCAATGGGAACAAAACCACCCATTATACTTACAGCTTTGACTCCGATGATGGTAACCAGCCCTGCTGCACTAATTAGCTGATCCCCGGTGATCAACTGTTGACCTATCCTGATGATCAATAGTATTTGCCCAGAGAATAGATTGATCAGTGAGGGTGATCAATGAGTGGAACAGGTTGCAATGGGAGGTGGTGAGTTCTCCTTCAATGGAAATCTTCATACAAAAGCTGGACAGACATCTGTCTGGGATGATTTAGTGATCCTGCATTGAGCAGCGGGTTGGACCCGATGACTCTGAAGGTCCCTTCCAACTCTAAAATAATATTAATATGTGAAGAGGTTTTATCATAGAATGGTAAAGTGCCATTAATTCTAAGGCAATGTAAATAAGATAAAAAGAAGTACAAAAAACAAGACTAAATAAGTGACAGACTAGAAGACAGGAAGAGGAAACCCTGCCCATGAGGGCTTACAATCTACCAGGGGAGGAGACAATAGACGAGGGCAGAAGCTGTTGGTATGGTACTGTAGTGATAGTAGGGATTATCGTAGGCTTTTCTAAAGAGGTGGGATTTTAGGTTGCTTTTGAAGGTGGGGGAGAGTCTGATAGTTTGGTGCAGCAAGTTGCAAAACAAGGAAGGAATCTCGGAGAAGGCTGTGTGAGGAACATACAGAAGAGAGCAGAGAAGCAGGTCTGGTGGGGACCAAAGATTCCATGTGGAGTAGGTAATGGGGTACTAGTACAGAGGAAACAGATTGCGGACAACCTTGTATATTACGGTTAATATTTTGAACTGAATTCTCTGACCGGGTAGCCTGTGGAAAGAATGGCAGAACGGAGAGACAGAGGAGTAACAAGGAAAAGACGGATTATCCAGGCAGCAGAGTTGAGGGAAGACAAGTGTGTTAGAAGCAGCAGTGCACCATGCAGCTCAAAGGGGCACAGGGCAGGATGGCTTCGCCTCCATTCTGCTGTTGACTAGCTAGGACACAGAGTCAGCAGTGGAATTGTTTCTTCTACCTCCCAGTACTGCACCATTCAGTCCCCGACTGGTCTATCTCCTGCTTTACTCTACCGAGAGCACAACACCGGAGGAGGAGCGGGGTCATGACTGCAATTGGCCACCTTGTCAGGCAGGACTGAGAATGTAATAGAGTTCTGCTGTTGAATGGACTTTAGAGAATAGGACAACAAATCAAGGGCTTACTAGAACTTTGAGGAGTCACGGGGGGGGGGGGGGGGGTGTAGGGTATTATTACCTTGTGGAGCCCTAGGTGCGGCACAAGTCCAATTAAGTGGGGAGGGGTAATGAGAGGGACACTGGAGGTAGCAGCAGGATTGGGACCGCAGAGACAAATCAAAGCTAAAAAGTTTTTATGGTGGTCTGGGTCCAGATAGTGTTTTCAGTGCAGTTACCGTCAGTTATATCATCTGTTTGGCGATATGAGTTTTCATTTCTCTATCATTGTACGGAACTGGATTCTGACTATTTGGTGACTGCACTATTTTGAGGTATACTAGAGCTGAGCCTCTGCATCGGTTATACATATACTGTGCCGAATATATTTTTTTTCTTGGGGGAGGGTATTTCTATGTTTTCCTAGGGGCCCCATGTGCGTCCCTGAAGAGTGTGGGGAGGCCACAGAGAAGGAAATAAAAAATGAAATTTTAGATAAGCATTTAGCCCTTATTGCAGAAGTCAATCCAAAACTTTGGATTACATACCGCCCTTCCTGCCTTTGACCATGTGCCCCACACAATCCACTAGAGATGACTTTCAAGGTTAGCTTCACCCTCAGGCCCAAGACTTGAATTTCCACCATCTTTTCCTTCTCCCAGAGAACATTTGCTCGCCTCATGATGGGACCAAATCCTTGGAACATACTGAGATAGTAATAATTTAGTCCCATGGCTCCTGAGAATAATGTGGACGTCTAGCAATTAACACTTTGAGTATGAGATCTGTTCCATGCAGGAAATATAAGCAGGGGCTGGTTTGTTTAATAGAACAATAACTCTGCACCACTGGTAGGCTCCGAACAAAAGAAAATCCCCGTCACCGTGCAGGCACGGAAACACAAGTCACACGTTCCCAAATGAATCATTGTCAAACACAATGGAGAAGCCTTTATTTAATTACATTTCTGAGTCAAGCAGGCTTCTTCTATTACAATATATACCAGCGCCAGTGATACATTGTGAAAAGTGTCATACACAGCACTCTGTGGAGTCTTAATATTGCTCAGTAAGGATGCTTTACCATCTATAGATCCCTGGGTACTGCAGCGTAGTGGCCAATAATATACCGAAATATATGTAGATCACACTTCTGTTACTGATGCAAATGAAAGTCACTTCCAGTCTCTTGTGGGCTATAAAGAATACACAATGTGCGCCGAAGGTTTATGGTCGGTGTATTTGCACTGCCGTGTTTGTTTGCATTGATTTGCTGTAATATAACTGTGATCCTTGTGAAAACATGGACAGGGAACCAGATGAGCTTTAACAGCTCCGGGGAATTCATTTCCAATTTCTGCACTTTGCAGCAAGCACAAGATATAGGAGTCTAGACTGCTGCATAAACACGCTGAAGAGATGGAAATTAAAAACAGGTTTTGGGTATGAAAACCGGTAGGAAAGAGGAATCCTAAATCGAAATGGTAATTTTTTATGGATTGACAAAATTCAAGAAAAATTAGCAAAACGGATGTAAAAAGCTAATCCATTCTCACACATCATCAAAGGGGTTCTTCACTTTGGAGAATCCCTACTTGTTAAGCGGGTCACTTGGCAATGGGCTGATCAAAAAGTGTCTCTATGCTGGGACCCTCCACCGCGCTGTTCTTCAAGTGGGGTCCTTGTTGCCAGGCTGCAGTCAGCCCGTTTATGGATCACAGGCTGCTGCAGCCAATCACAGACCTCAATGTTTAAGCTCTGAGGTCTGTGATTGGCTGCAGCAGCCTGTGATGTTCTGTAAACAGACAGACTGTCCAACACAGTGTCAGAGGGGAGATTGGAGCTGCGTCGGTGGAGTTGCGGGGAGCTTGGAGAGGCGAGTATAGGATGTTCTGCTGTTTTTATGCATGTGGAGAACAAAATGTAAAAAAACGAGAAAAAAAACCCCACAACTTTTGACAACCCCTTTAAGTTTTACACAGTGCCCACTCATATCAATGGGTTGTCCGTAGTTCAGAATAGGAGAGGTTCTTCAGAGCAAGGGACACTCTTTGTAATCATTCTCCACCAGAGAGTGAGGATCCTGAACAGAGGATCCATACTCTTAAGTCAGGAGTTTTTAAACGTGTCTATGAAAATGGGTTTTCTAAATTGGTCAACCACTGTAAAACAAATGAACATAAAACTAAGATGGGGATTTGATGGGCAATGTCCAGTAGGGAGCAACAAATATATGAAAGGGGTTTTCCCAAAGTCATTGGTGGCAGTGGGGAGGATGCAGAGTACATAAAAAAAAAAAAAACTCACTCACCTCCCGCTAACCAAAGCCCCTACAGTCTTCTTTACCCATGTGAATCCTGCAGCCAACAGAAGGCCTGACAAGGACATAATTAAGGACGCCCCGTAAACTTGTCTAGGGCTTCTACATAAGAGGTTCAAATTGACAGGTATACGGAATGGTACCAGGCCTTCTGGCTGGGTGACGACACCTGTCAGATGCCTCAGGGAGCATATTTATTCTCTATAGTTTTGGGCACAGATCAGTATGTTCACAACACCAAATTTATATAGTTTTATTTAAGTTGTGATACTTAACAAAAATACCTTTACAAAAATGTTTTTCGTTACTGGCTTAATTGTTGGTGGATGGGCTTTTTTTGTGGCGAGAATTGTAATTTCTATTAGTACCACTTTGCTGAATTTTTGATGGTTTTTAATTACATTTTTCCTTTGAGGCAGACTGACCAACAAAAGCACAACTCTGGAATCAAGTAATTGTTTTCTGACAGCATTAAATCACATGGCCTAAATAAGGTAGAATTGTAATAAAACGGACGGCAATACCAATTTTGTTTCATTCTTCAGTTTTTTTTTGTGTGTGTGTCAACTGGGGAAAGGAGGGTTTAAACAATATTTACTTACTAATAATTAACAAAACTAGTGATTCCCTCATCACAGGTACAAAATACTGCAATACTTTAGTATTGCAGTATATCGTGCTCTCAGAGTCAATTCACATGGGTGTATGCAAGTTGGAACCAAGATTTTCAGGCACAACTCACATTGCACAGCACATGGACACACGTCCATATGCTGCCCATTACCTGGGGCCAGAGTACATTGCATGTCCAATTCTGGACTGTGGTATGGACCAGAATACAAGGGCAGAAAATGCAGCATTTCAAAACGCCGCGGTAATCGCTGTATAACGCTCCCGTTGAGTTCAATGGGGCTTCGCAGACTTGATATTTGAGCGCTGTCTGCTCTATTTTGTCACATTTTCACGCATTTTAACACACCTCATCACCCATTACAATGATGGGGTGCTTAAAAACCGCTGTAAGATGCAGTAGCCTGTGTCCAAAAACGGCGGTAAAATCGCTGCGCTTTTTGGACTCTGTGTGAGAGTGGCCTTAGGGCTTTTCTTGCGCTTTTTTTTTCACGCGATATCGCAACATTTTTTTCACACGATTATCAATGGGACTTTCTAATGTTAAAACGCATTGCACAAAAATTGCAAAGCACAAACTTGCAATGCGTTTTTAACATTAGAAAGTCCCATTGACAATCGCGTGAAAAAAAACGCAAGTGGGTATTCACCCTTAGGGCTTTATTCACGCCCGGCCAATATACGGTGTCCCTGTCTATAGGGGAAGGAGGCTTGGAAGAGCCCCCTCTCCGCCTCCTATCCACCCCTCGGCACTATTTGCAATGGGAGGGGCGGGCAGAGCTAAGTCAGAAAAACGTAGCTCCGCCCCCTTTGTGCAACTAGTGCAGAGGGGCGGAGCTCAGAGCACTGCTCCCGGCTCTTCCAGCCTTCCCCCGCAGAGAGGGATGCTGTATATCGGCTGGGCGTGAATACCCGGCCGCTATACGGTTGTCTAAATAAGCCCTTAGCGAGCCTTTTCATGCCGTAAATTCTGCAGTGGATTATCCTGTGGATATTCTACACCATTTACATTACATTACAGTAGGAACCACGTGGATGTGATTTAAAACAAATATCCACACGGAGTGGAAAATTATTGCACAAAATACACAGTGTATTAGAAATACGCTGCAAACCCTAAATCCGCAACATGTCATACTGCAAATTTTGACTGTGGTTTTTAACCCTTGAAATGCAAGCCTGCGTTAAATCCGCAGCAAAGTAAGAACTATTCAGGTGTGGATTTGGCCACTGCATATTTGCGGTGTACTCACTGCATATTATCTGCTGCAGGAAGCCCCCAGCAAGTGCACCCTTACAGTCATCCCATTAAAAGAGTTGTACCAGAATAGCACATTATTCCATATCCTCAAGATAGGGGTTAACTTGCTTATTGGTGGAGGTCTCACCACTGACACTCACTCTCATCTCAAGAATGGGGGTCTTGTGTCCCTTGTGGTCCTCACTGTGGGGTTACTGCCCCCCCCTTCCCTGTAGGGAGGTAGGAAACTGGATGGAGCGATGGTCATTCAAGCGAAAGGATAGTCGGGCACGGGAGAGTCCCATTCCCCAGATCGGCGGGGATCTCAGCATTGAAACCCCCACCAATCAGCAAGTTATCCCCTACCCTATAGATAGGGGATAACTTTATATTCTGGTTAGCCCCTTTAAGCCCTGCCACAGTCTCTGTAACCTTAAATCTTTCCTGGTGACAACTTGTTCAGATAATAATGGCTCTGCTAAAAAAATAAGCTGTCTATTTCTGCAAGCTTTTAATAAGCCATATATATCAAAAGCATGGTGGGATCCGGAACACTGGCTATAGCGGTGGTCCCAGTATGCCTGAAGGATGTTTTTACAACTAACTCTATGAAAAACAAGACATAAATCGAGTTACAAAGTTCACAGCTCTTCAGAGTAACATATTATTCATAGTCACAAAAGGCATGACTAGGAGTGAACTGTGTCACTCACCGTATGTCACACTGATGACTACCATACGGCGGGGGCACTCCGACGCTTCTGTTCACTGCTTGCTGCATTCAAATGGAATACTTATTAACTGGAAACATATACCAAAAGGAAAGGGAAACTGTTTGTCTACTAAGCAGGATGATTGAGAGGTCTGGTCTTATCTTTGGCTCTATTCAACCTTGTGTTAGTTCTTTTCAATCTCGTTTCCATTGCTCTTTCACAGCTAAAAGCACGCTATTCTTTCCAGTTAAAGAAAAAAAAAAGAAAAACAAGGCAAAAGCCCCAGTTACAAACAAACGAAAAACTGAACGAATTAACGACTTCTTTGCATAAAAATGCTGAATATTTAAATGTGCAGATACTCATGTGAAATCCTCTCCATTTCCCTCATTAGATAAAGCAAACACTGTATATGTTGTTTGCTCAGGTGGGAGTGTGTTTATACAAGTAATCTCTGGCCAGCAGGGTTTTAATTAGTGTGAAGATAAGCCATTGTGTTCTGCTGGCATGAGTAAAGAAGTAGTCCTCATGTTTTGGAAAGGCGAAAAAAATCACTCCTCCCCTCAACTTGTTCAGTCTTTTAAAGACTGAATGAAAGCCATTAAGCAAAGCGAAAAACATACAAACTAACAACCATTGTTATGTTGGCTGAAACTCAGCGATAAACGATAAATGAATGAATAGTGCACGATGGCTTTGCATTTACACGTAGCAATTACTGCACAAAGTTGTTCTTTTGAACTAATTTTGTGCAATAATCGTTGCATGTAATTGGTCACGAATGATGTTGAGAAGGACAAACTGTTAAATTCCTATTCTGTATTTGTTTTCTCTAAGAAAGTAGATGTAACATCAACTAATCTTTCCTGTGCTATTGGGGGAATAAAGGAATGCAGGCTATCTACAAGCAGAGAGATGGTGAGGGAACACTTGGCTAACTTAAATGAATTCAAGTCTCAAGGTTCAGATTAATTACACCCTAGGATACTAAAGGAAGCAGCGGAGGTAATTGTTGAACCACTTGTCATAATCTTTGAAAATTCATGGAGAACAGGAGAAGTCACAGAGGATTGGAAAAGGGTAAATATTGTCCCTATCTTCAAAAAAAGGGAGGAAGATGGATCCAAGAAACTACAGGCCTGTGAGCCTGACTTCTATACCGGGAAAGATCTTTGAACAAATTATTAAACAGCATGTATGCAAGTACTTGGATGAGAAAGCAGTAATTAACCAGAGCCAGCATGGTTTTGTAACAAACAAGTCAGGTCAGACTAATCTAATTTCACCGACTGTGTTTATCAGGGAAATGCAGTAGATGTAGTATATATTGACTTTAGTAAAGCATTTGACAAAGTATCTCATACTATTCATATTTTAAAAAATGACCAAATATGGGATTGACAAGGCAACTGCTTGGTGGATTCACAACTGGCTAGGGAACGTACTCAAAAAGTGGTCATAAATGGCTGCACATCCAAGTGGAAGAATGTGTCAAGTGGGGTACCACAAGGTTCTGTCCTGGGTCCAGTGTTGTTCAACATTTTTATAAATGATCTGGAATTGATGAGAAACTGATCAAATTTGCCAACGACCGAAAGCTAGGAGGACTTCGGTCAAGAACACAATAGACAAAATGGAAAAGAACCCCGTGCTTCTATGCACGCAGTATGTGAACGATAGAGGTCTAGTAAAAGGTATGACTTACTTCGTTAAGGACTCCTCTCAATCATGGGACGCCCTTAGTAAGCCAGAGGGGGTCCTGGTATATTTTAACTTTTAATTGGTGGAGAGACAAACACGTGCAGACACAAGCAACAATAGAGGGAAAACCAATGGAGTGCAACGCTTTTCGTAGAAAGACAGGCTCCTTTTTCAAGCACAAATCTAGGAGTCTAGGTTGCTGCTTGCTAGGAGGGATGGCTAACACTAGAGAAGAGAGAAATTATTCAAAAAGATCTAGAAAAGCTTGAACGGTGGGCAGCAATCAACAGAATGGTATTTAACAAGAAGAAATGCAAAGTACTACATCTGGGCAAGAAATATGAAAAAAAAAAGCACAAACAGAATGGGAGGAATTGGGCTAAGCAGCAGCACATGTGGAAAAGACTTGGGTATACTAATAGTTCATAGACTGAACATGAGTCAATAATGTGATGCAGCAGCCAAAAAGGCAAACACAATTCTGGGATGTATTAAGAGAAGCATACAGTCTAGATCACATGAGGTCATTATCCCTTTCTACTCTTCCTTAGTTAGACCTCATCTGGAATACTGTGTCCAGTTCTGGGCACCCCACTTAAAAAAAAAAAAAAAAAAGGCGAATTGGAGCAAGTTGAGAGAAGAGTTATCAAGATGGTGAGCGGTCTGCAAATCATGTCCTATGAGGAACGGTTAAAGAATCAGGGAATGTTTAGCTTGCAAAAAAGGCTGAGGAGACTTAATAGTAGTCTATGCATATCTGAGTGGGCTGTCACAGTGCAGAGGGATCATCACTCTTCTCACTTGTGCTAGGAAAGACCAAAAGCTCCCGCTTACTTTAGCGGTTGTCAAGAACGACACAGAGAAAATATATTAAATAGAGGACAAGTTGTGCGCTATTATTTTATGGCTCTTTAACATAGGGTGATAATCGAGCAAATGAAAGTTCATGAGCAGCAAATATGTCTAAGACCACCCAAGTCCTAGACACAAAAATAAAAATCTATAGCGCCCTTAAAGGGGTAGTCAACAGAAAAAGGATTAATGTCTCAGATTACGTCCAAGAAACCAGAAGCATTACTTAACATGGCACACCAAAAAAGTTATTCACACTTTTGCTTGTGTTAGATGTGGCAGTCGGTTTATCTGCATACTGGTAACGTGGCCTTTGACATTCTTATTTTCATACCACAAGTTGAGAACTTAAGATGTATGCCCCTTCTGTGATGACCGTTCTCATTACAAAAGAAGTGAAAATTCATAAGGGAGCCCTTGTCATATTGGGGAAAAAATATCAGCAGCTGGGTTTCCCTAGATCTTCATCTTCTTGTCCTCGAATTTCTCACTGATCCGAGGACAAAATAATGGAAAGAGTGGTTTGGTAGAACCTAAGTCGTGATTTTATTTCTTACTTGCAAAAGTAATATAATTTTGGAAAAATATATTCATTGTTCCACTGTCATGGTTGCAACAAGCCTCTGAGCCCCCAGTCTTACCGCACAGGAGACAAAGCAAGTCTCCAAACCCCCTTTCCAGTAGTCAACGCTATTCCTCCCCGAACTCATTCCATTCTGCACATGCCATCGGTTGGCAAGACATTACTAGACAGTCTGTTATCAGCTGTCATTTGTAGCCAAGGAGCATGCAGCGCTGTCATTAGAGGACAGCTGATGTGTCCTTGCTCTGTCCTGCAGGAGGGGTCTGTGGCACTTCTGCAGGGAGCGGTGGAGCTGGAACCAAGTCAATGGATTTGGCACTGGGTGGAAACACCTGACCACTGGATGCAAGATGGGCAGAAAGCAAAACCCAACAGCTAGGTTGACTGGACATCGTCCAGCCATGTTAAAGCAAATGTGCAAATAAAAAAGCTTCCCTTTCCTTTAATCCATGAAGACTACTTCACTTTTGTCTCAGCATTCTTACCTCGAAACCAAGGCGATCTTTCTCCTTCCAAAAGCAAAAATGTGTTACTTTCTTATCCCAGAACTCATCTGGCTTCACCACACAAACTAGAGACACTTCGGCTGGAACTACATTCTGGAAATGAAATACAAAAAAGATAATTAAAATGTGTCATGCAGTACGTAAGAGACGGCAGATAACAACGGATTGTGTTCACCACATGGACACGGAGAGCTGAGCGTTACCCAGGTGCGTCAATACTGTATAGATTCCTTTTATACGAACTACGTAAATCAGGTTCTGATGTCATTTATTGTTTGCTTCTAGCAATTACCATTCAGAACATACTCCATTATGTGAATGCAGAAACATAAGACTGGGGGTGAACAATACAATTTTAGGTGAAAAAGTCAATATACTGTTTAAGAAAACTCCAGGAAGTAAACGTTTTTTTGATTTGTTTTTTAATGCTTTTATGGGAAAGATGCATGGTGAAACTGAAGGGCCTTCTTACAGGATAAATTGTTCTGATTCTTGTGAGATCAGAGAGAATTTCAACGATTGTCGTTGAGGCTTAACCCTTTCCAATCCACTATCTGACCTCTGAAGACATTATGATTTAAGGCTGTACAGCTTCAATGTTTGAAGACGTCCGTCGGGGTTCTCTTACTGTATATTTCCAGCCTCCCTGCTGTCAGAGCCTATCCAACGTGTCACCTCATGCAGTACTGGCTTTAGCCAGCATATAGCGCTGTTGTATAATGGTATAAAAAGAGTAAGCCCCCTTGGAAAACCAGGATGCAAATTGGATTGGAAAGGGTTAATGCATGCACGACTGAACGCAGAACTATAAAATCGTTGATCGCCCAGTTAGAAATGAAACAATGGATCAGCCTGTGTGAACAGGCAGATATTCATCATTCATGAATGACTGCCTGTTCACTGTTAATGTGATCCCCTGTAACCACAATTATATTAGTAGGGGAAGTCATATACATGTTCACCAAATGGGAGCACCACCCTTATGAATACAGCAGACTGTAAAACAAGGAGTCCACTGGGTTGTTTTTTTGTTAGGCGCCATTAGCACAATATTTTTTGGCAGTTTGGGCCAATAGTATAGTTGACCTGTACCCCTAAAATACTCCCATTGAATAAGGCAGCCCAGTCAAAAGCTTGCAAGTTACTTGAGTGTCACATAAGTCGGATAGCATCAGAAACATGGACTTACTTCAGTGTACTTTTACAATTTGGCTACAAAATTAAAACCTTCCAAGCTCACAGACTTGAACTAGCCGTGACCGGCAATATATTGTAGATTGTATTTAGAAACCTGGAAATATGGATTTATCTTTATTCTTCAAGAAGGATTCCGACCCCCTAAATAAACTTCTAGAAGCTACTTATCGCATTCTATGGAGCAGATAAGAGATTATCCATCTCGCCTGCTCCTGCGAACTGCCAGATAAAACTTTGTTAGGCACTCGCCCAATCCCCAGCTGTTCTGATAAAGATTGCTGTTAAAGCTAAGAAGAAAAAAATTTGATATTCTGCAATTCAGTAAGCAAAAAGGAGATTATCCACTTCCCTCACAAAAACAGCCCAAATGTATATTTTTTTCCTACAAATCTAAGTCTGAGGGATGAAGGAAAAAAAAATTGAATATCTGATGGAAGAGGCACACAAAGCTCTCACTGTTCCCTGCAGGTCACATTTCAATCCATAATTCAGTGCCTTCAGCTGGTAACGGAATACAGAGCTGAACTTTACACCAACCTATATCAATCACTGCGCTTCTGAAGCACTTAACGGGAGGACCAAAGAACAGAAATCCGCTAGAAGTTATTGTCAGATCAGACTCTCCGCTGTTGCATTAAAGTTCTGCGCCCACATTGAAGACGTGTCACTCGTGTACCGAGACCAACTGTTCTTTATAGAAAGGTTCCACAATGATTAGCCGATCACAGAGTGTCCCAATGCTGAGACCCCTTCTGATCAGCCTCAATTCTTTAAGGGAACCTAGCAGCATGTGCTCAAGTTCCCTGCAGTGCCCCCACTGGGAAACTGAAGCATTACATAGCATGGACTTGTTGGGTCTTTTTGTAGATCTAGCTAAAAGTTTAACACTTCGACAGAATGAAAACACACAATTAACAGAATGATTACTGTCCGAAAAATCATGCCTCTCCCTTCAGCCCTTATAATTAATACATCTCTCCAGAATACAAGCCAAATTCATTAAAGCATTTCCATCAGCCCGCCCATTCTCCCAATTGGAACAAATTATCCCTTTACGGGGTCATACTAGTAGGTGAATTGCGCTCCTTAAAAAGAAATTTTTCGACCCTCAAGACACCATCAATCCAGCATATATCCTCTAGTGGGAAACGGAACTAAACATTCAACTGTCGGACAGGGACGTTAGGGAATTTACACAGATTTTCTAGATGTATTAGGTTGCAAAAAAACCCATTATAAACTTTTGACCAGATGGTATAAATTACCAGAATGGTTTTATGTTTACAAATTAGCGGATTCTAATTTATGTTGGCGAAGCAACAGTCTAATAGGTTCTTTATACATAATACATATTTGGTGGCAGTGCCCAAACATACGCCCATTCTGGGACCACATTGGAAAAACCATACAAAACCTATCAAATGATGCCTTCAGACTCTCCCCAGAATAAGTGATATTATCTACACCCTCTTCAAATTATAGACCCTCAAAGTCTAACCTCGTAACCTACTTAAAGGGGTTGTCCCGCACCGAAACGGTTTTTGTTTTTTTTTTTCAACCCCCCCCCCCCCCCGTTCGGCGCGAGACAACCCCGATGCAGGGACCTAAAGAAAGCTTACCGGAGCGCTTACCTTAATCCCCGCGCTCCGGTGACTTCTATACTTACCGGTGAAGATGGCCGCCGGGATCCTCTTCCTCCGTGGACCGCAGCTCTTCTGTGCGGTCCATTGCCGATTCCAGCCTCCTGATTGGCTGGAATCGGCACGTGACGGGGCGGAGCTACACGGAGCCGGCATCCTGCACGAGAGGCTCCATAGAAGAAAGCAGAAGACCCGGACTGCGCAAGTGCGGCTAATTTGGCCATCAGAGGCCGAAAATTAGTCGGCACCATGGAGACGAGGACGCCAGCAACGGAGCAGGTAAGTATAAAACTTTTTATAACTTCTGTATGGCTCATAATTAATGCACAATGTACATTACAAAGTGCATTAATATGGCCATACAGAAGTGTATAGACCCACTTGCTGCCGCGGGACAACCCCTTTAATCTCTGCTGCAAAATCCTAGATCCCTACCATGTGGAAGCAGACAGGAGCACCTACATATAACCAATGGGGGGCTCAAGTAAATGAAATTAGGAGGCTTGAGGAACTAACTAGCTGGGCTAATAGAATCCACGGAAAATTCAGATTTACCTGGGACCCCTGGTCTAAAGTGATCTAATCCTGCATTATCTTTTAGAGGTAATAGAGATCTACTTTCTTGGACTTTGTTAAACAATCTCTAAATTTGTATACGTATTGATTCATCAAGGTGTACCCTGTAGTAGGACTCCTTCCTAAAAAGTCCAATCCTTGCCCTTTTCACCCATGACCCCCCCCCCCCCCCCACACACACACACACACACTAAGAACAATCTAGCATTTATTTAATAGCATGCAAAAGGTTATGGTTAATGTATAACTTCCACTATCCTACAAATAGTATTTGGGCAGTCTGGTTGCGGAGGATAAACTACCTAGTAACACCTGCATTTTGAATTACATGGTCAGACAGTATGGGGGGGAGATTCAGAAAGCAGTTTTTGTTATTAAAAAAAGAACGTTTCAGAATTTTGTGCAAGCCCCATTTACAAAAAAAGTTTTGAGACTTTCACAGGTGCACAGTGCTGGACCACTTTCCCCTCCAAAAAGGGGTGTGGCTTGATGGAAGGGTGGGACCACCCTAGACTGACCTATAATTTATGCCAGAAACTAGTGTGGATTATAATAGATATCTTCTCCGGCTTCCAGCTGGCTTAGATTTCTCTGCAGATGCATGGCACAGCCAGAACATTCACACTGCCATTATAGGCTCTGCTTTGACCCTCATTTGATGGCAACAAAGGTAAGCCGTCAAAATCACGAACACCTTGACAAATGCCATAAAAAAATAATATCAATGGAGCCTCCCTGAGTATTGGGTGCTGTTGTATGACAAATCTGGCTCGTTGTTCTAGCTTCCTTTACGAACAGAAGACACAGCGCATATATAATCAGAACCGGAAGTGCTTTTCTCTATCTTTTACTATTTGTTGCATGACTAATATTACTAACGGTATCATCACTCTTTAAGGAGAGGACCTAGAAGGTGAATGAGGAAACTTAAAAGGCCATTCATGTTCCTCTGAAACAATGATTGGGAATTGCATATATTTCCCAAAGCCCTGTATAAAGGTTTGGACATTGATTTGCAGGAATGCTGCCATCCCATAGGTGGCGCTGCAGAGGTATTGTTCCATCTTCCTTATTTGCATATATAGCCCAGAATGGCCTCACAAGTCTCCTAACTCACCTTCTAGGTGCTCTCCTGAATGGGGGTTTGTCATAAAAAAAACCCCAAAAAAACACAATACTTACTTACAGGCTGTCTTCCTCTTCTTCTGGTTATAAAGCGGCCATTGCCGACATTCTTCTTCCTCTCTGACGTAAGATTCACTGCCTAGCAAAGAATGCCGATCTAATGCAGAGACTGCATGCGCGCTGTCTCGCCGCTAGAGTTCATATACTATTGCAGTGAGATCTCGCCCATGCGCAGTCTCTGCAATCGCTAGGCACTCCTTGCTAGGCTATGAATGCTACGTCACTAGTGCCGTAGTGTACATTGGCTGGCAGGAAGAAGACTGCAGAGAATGGACACTTCGTCACAGGAAGCAGAAGAATCAGCCGGCTGGATGTGCGGTGACACCCCCGGGACTGCAGGAGCCAGGAGAAGATTGGTAAGAAGTAGATGCGGTAAGGAGACTGACGGAGGAGGAATAGGAGTATAGAATTATTATAATTTTTTTTTACTGACAGAACTTCTTTAAGGAGTGACGATATCCCTCCTGACCCACATCACAGGCCTCTCCTTAGTCAAGCCAGGATCCTCCTGCCCATGATGAGGGGCAAAAACCTCGAAACAGCTGTCTGTGTATGGATTCTGGTTTTCAATTCCCAATCATTGTTTCAAAGCCTTGTATAAAGGGTCGGACATTGATTTGCAGGAATGCTGCCATCCAATAGGTGGCGCTGCAGATGTATTGTTCCATGTTCCTTATTTGCAAACGAATGGTATTAACGCCTAGGAGTATCCGAATACTTTTTAATGTTGTAATAATCAGTTTTGGTACCAATCTTATGCAATTATTCACTAATAAAAATTAAAAAGCCCCTTGTACCTAAAAGCATAGTAAACACCAGTGTCCGTAACGCGGTCATATCTGCGGCTGGCGTATTTATATGACGGAGTTGTAAAAGTAGCCCCATATGTTTTCCTGCATAACTTTAGTAGACTCCTGGCTCATGAAGCCTTCCGTGATCATTAAGTTAACGACCATTCTGGATTACGGCAACTCGTAAAGCTGTCAGACATAAAAGCGAGCCTTAACGGCCTTTTCTCGGTGGCCATGTAACCTTCCCACAATATATTACACAACTCTCAGAAACATCTCAGCGCTGCTGATAACAATTCATTTAGGGCCGTCAATTGTTAATTGGTTTATTCATTTCTGCTTTACCTGCTGAATAGTTAATGGCTTTTAATGAAGGTCCTTGTACGCGCCACCCGACAGCGACCATGGTATACAGTGTGAACCCGCCTCATTGGCCTCCATTGTAAAAATGTGGCAAAAACATAGCTATGTTCTGTTCTCTTACAGCTGTGTTTTTGCTACAATGTTGTATAAACAGCAGCTTTTTGACACAATTTTCCAAGATACATAGCAGCAGATGTAGGGCCGGGCTCACACGACAGGTGTACTGCGCACGACAGTGAGCACGCGCAGTACAATTTCGCTGCCAGGCTAACGGCGTTTTACGCTTACAGCTGGGATAAAAGTAGCGTAATTTATTTGCCTATTGGGCGCACATAATACGCAGTCAACGGCGTCAATGAAAGTATATTGATTTTTATTTATCCACTCACACTTGCGTACATTCATTGCGTAGAATACAGGTAACCCCCGCCCAAAAAAACACACAAAACGCACCATGCTCTATTTTTCCACGTATTCCCTATTGTTCTATATGGGGGTGTACAAAAACGCGGTACAAACGCAATTACGTTACGTAACTATAGTTTTTTTTAATGCATGTTGCTAGGAAACGGGTTAGAAGTTGAAGCCAGAGCGTGACGGCGTGCGTGAGATTTACTGTTATGCACAGGCAAACGCAATCAGAAGAGCGGTGATATGCAGCTCCACACGCCGGTAATACGCTGTGTTTTACCATACAGTTGCGTGAGCCCGTATGCCATTTGTACATTACCCACATCGTTCTTGCGCTTGTAATACGCGGTAGCAATCTCCCATACACTCCCATGCTGCCGCACACAAAAGCGGCGTAAAATAAAACACGCCAAGTGCATGGGAATTGGCGGTATGCAGCAAGTATGCATGTCAATGCATTCTTGCTGTGTTCTCTCATGCGGCGTGCAGCAAATTACAGCAGTCTATATGCAGACAGCTTTTTCCCGCTGGCGTTTCACTGCAACACCCGACTTTAAAAAATAAAGGCCAGAATGGATGCCGTAGTTTTCTATGGGACAGTTCATGGAATCCAGTGCATAGATTTTGATGCTTCCTCTCTACCTAAAACAGAACCTCCCAAAAGCTGGCGTTTCCGCCCTCCGCTAACAGACCTGATCCTGACATCTCTATCTCTGTGTGGCACCATAACTCCCAGCACATCCGCTGCCTTGGGGTTATACTTGACTCTGATCTTTCCTTTACCCCCTACATCCAATCTCTCACCCAAACATGTGACCTGTATCTTAAAAACAAGAATCGCAAGAATCCGCTCTTTTCTCACTGTGTACGCGCTCAGAACACTCACTGTTGCCCTCATCCACTCTCAGCTCGATTATTGCAACTCGTTGCTGATCGGCCTCCCCTGCACCAGACTCCCCTACCTCCAATCCATCCTGAATGCGGCAGACAGGCTCATCTTCCTGTCCAGCCGCTACTCGATGCCTCTGCCCTGTGCCGGTCATTGGCTGCTCGTCAAATATAGAATACAATTTAAACTCATCCATAAAGCGCTCCTCAGCACCGCACCGCCCTACATTGCCTCCCTCATCTAAATCCATCATTCAGCCTGCACCCTCCGCTCTGCTAATGAAGCCAGACTGAGTGCTTTTTTTAATTCGAACCTCTCATTCCTGCCTCCAAGACTTCTCCAGAGCAGTACCTGTTCTCTGGAATGCGCTACCAAAGACTATCCGGGCAATCCAGGACACATAAAACTTCAGGCGTGCTCTAAAAATGCACCTCTTCAGGGAGGCATACCACATCTCCCAAACTAAACCCCTATGTACTTCGCCTGATAACATGCTCCCTGACCTACTGACTGCAATCCCTGCTAGTCGTAACCAACCGGCACCTGCAGTCATACCGATTCGGCCACTATACGACCTGACCATTGTGTATAGCATCCCTCACTCCCCACCTCTCCATACCGTGCACATCTCCAGCCCCTTTACCTTCTGTATCACCCCATTACCTGTAGTATGTAGGCTCATTGGAGCAGGACCCTCACACCTACTGTCTCCATAAACTGATTACATGTAACCGTCGTTTTGCTTCTGTTCCCAGTTTTTGTAAATGCTGCAGAACGTTTTTCTATCCAGGTAAGTCAGCTATTAACACCAAACTGGTACAAAAAGTGTACCAAGACGGCATCAGTGGTCTCTGTTTCTAGCATGAATCAACTGTGACTGAACACAACTGATGAATACCCGACCAGTTCATTACATCTCCATGTAAAAGTGAAGGAGGTTCCTGACTCCATCTAGAATAGATCCTTGTGAAACTTCTGTTTCACCACAAGTTCAATGTCTCGATTCTAGGCCGAAATGACCCTGGCACTGCCCCCAAAGGCAACATAAATTCCCAAACATGGTGCCAACATGCTATGGCTTTGCTCCCCATTGCACCCATCTACTAGAACCCAACAAATGTTTCATTATGATTCGGTCCGTAAGCCATTGGCGAGTAGACGTACCTGCTCTGCCATATGCTGTCTGCTTGAAGTAGTGGGATGCGATCACTGAACTGTAAATCTTGCAGCAGATCCGCCATGTGTGTAAGATTTCTTAGGCTACTTTCAGGCTGGCTTAACAGGAGCGATCGCGATTTTGCCGTCAGAAAATCACGGCAAAAATCGCATCTGTATTCATTGCTATTTGTGAGTGTCAGCGATTAAGTTTTGGGAGAATAATCTTGAATCACTGCCGCCCGCGATAAAATCGAGTGACAAATTTGCGCATTTTTTTTTATCGCATAAGTCAATAGGCTTTTGTAATGTTGAAAAATCGCATCGCAATGAGCGTTTGTAGCGTTGTGATGCGATAAAAAGAAGCCACCATAGGAATACATGGAAGATTTAAAAAACAGCACATTGCACAAAGATAGAGCAAGCCATGATTTTAGCCCCTCAACATCGCATCAGTGAAAACATCGCAGGTGGGAATGAAACCGTAGTAAATCATTGGTTTCATATTCTGCCTTTTTACTATCGCAGCAGGAAAAACGTCCAGGAGTTTTTCTGATAGTTTAATGCCCTTCTGGATGTTGGCCATAGAGCCAGGCTGAATTCTATTACCTAGAACCCCTAATGCTTCAAGTTTCCTTATATGCTTGATAAAGGGCATATCATCCCGAAACATTGCCTTATGTGAAGATCCGGACTGTCCAAATAAATTTTATGTGCATTCACAAACCTACAGTGTGCTGTCCAACCATTCATACTTGTAAGCAATGATCCATATCTTATCAAATCCTTAAAACTTTGTAATACTGAAAATATACATTTTGACTTGATTTAAAGGGAACCTATCAACTCCTTTAAGTTTTCTTGGCACAGGCAGCTCTGTATAATGACAAAATGAAAAAAGTTTGGTAAAAGCAGTTTTGTGAAACTTTTGTGTCCACTGCAGACGCTGACTGACAGGTCTCTCTATATGCACAGTAACGCAGAGACCAGGAAATTAGCATCAGGAAAGAGGAGGAAAGCGGGTGGTGGTGGTGGGGGTTCATGCTTCTATGAATATATATTCATTGAACTCCTCAGGCGCACGCTACATGCTTTCAAGTTTCACTAAACTCCTGTACGGATCATTGCTTAAGTGACAGACCCCTGAAATCAGCGTGTCACTACAGACAGGGTTGCTTAAAGCGACTTTACGGTCTCAGGACAAAGTTCTGTCCCAGGACAGGAGGGGCATTTGAGTATTACCTGCAGTCGTTCTTCTCTGCCTCTCCTCCAATCCGCCGGTTTCAGGTCCTGTTTTCGGCAGTCCAAGATGGCTGCAGCAGTTTTAACTACCTAATGCATATTGCGCACTACTCTGATTGGCCAGTGTTGATCATACGTGCAGTTTTGGGCAATCAGAGAGCAGGTCTAGTGCATTAGTAGTCTAACAATACCAATGTACTGCGGGGATTAGGTAGTCTAAAGATTGTGTCAGCCATCTTGGATGATTGAAAAGAGGACCCAGAACTGCAGGTAATACAACCCCCTCCCCCACTGGAACTGGGATACAATTTTGCCCCAAGACTGAGGGGGGATTTGCTTTAAGAGAACCTGACAAGTTTTCGTTAACCAGTTAGCCCTACTACAGAACATAGTATGAGCCTCATGACAAGGTTTTTTTTATATGTATATATGTGTATATATTTTTTCTTTTTTTTCTTCTTTCAAATCATTAAATGCCCACAATTTTAAAGCGTAACAAGGTTTTTGAAAGTTTTCTAAAATACACCAAGTTCTCCATAACCAACTCATTTGCTGCTGCTTGCACCCTGTTTCACATTCTATGTTATAATTTTCATATGGTCTCAGCCATTTTTCTGCTGTCCCGCTATTTATTATCCACTACTCGGGCAGGGTTCAGGTTTCACATGCCTAGCATTCTGCCAGTAGTCCACTGTCCTGTACTTCCTTTTCCTCATTTCAGATGCTGCATTGCTCTGTCTCTGGTCCAATCAACTGGGAGGCAGTATCTGAATGCCCGAACCTCTGCTGTCCCAGGATGATTGTATAAGTTGGGCATTCAGAAGCATTCTGGCAAAATGATCAGTAAACTCAAAGTAATGTGCACACACCCGTGCTGTAGCAGCAGTAGAGGCAGAGAATGTGGAGATTGTTTAGTGTCTGCAGATTGGTCAGCCCGGGAGTGCAGGAGAGCAACCTGTGAAGATAGCTCCTCCCCACAGCCAGAAAAATGTCCCAGTAACTACAGAAGCTGAGTACCTAACAACAAGCAGTGGCTTGCAAAAAAGCTGGAAAGGAGACCCCCTAGTGTTAGCTACTTCAGCCTTCATTTACAGTGAAATTTTTTTTTTAAATAAAGTATATTACAAGATTGATGAGACACACAAGCTATTAGATAAGTAGCCTAAAAAAATTGTGCCTTTTAAAGACTGCAGGAGATGAAATCTTACAGCTGGAGAGCATGCTGGTCATAAACAATAGCTTTGTCTTCCGACAACCCACTTCCATGCACATTCAGGCTCAACTATGTGTTTAAGGGAGGTAAGCTTATCACCCCTAATAACAATGGATTGAGCATGTTGAATTACACCCTTCTTCCCTGACAAGCCTGGACCCCACCATATACAAGATGGTCAGCTGGTCCTACCAAAATCATTATCTTCAGAGTACCTTCAGTTTATACACGGCCACGAAGAGAAAGAAGTGCAGATATAACAACTGTAGAGCGTTGAGTCTCAGGCCTCATTGATGTCTGCCTAAACTAAATGTGCCGTACTTCAACTATTGCTACGGGGCACAATCATTTACTAAAATTGCAACTCTATTACATAATTTTGCACAGCAAAGAACAGAAGAAGTAGTTAAAATAAGACAAAATGTAGCAATGAAAATAAAACCCGTTCAATGGTCAAATAATCCCAACCTGCGGCGTTTACTTCAAGGGCGCCAACAAAGTCAATTCTTATACATTAACTTCAAGATGAATCCCGCCATGTTACATTAACTATCAGATCAATATTAGACAACCTATAGCGATTACCGGCTTTTGTCATGTGTTTGAGGTGCTGCTGTGTTCAGCTGGTCATGGGGAGTTTTGTTTTTACGAGACGTGAAGCGCTCGGGGCGAAGAAAAGGCATTTTATCTTAATTGCTGCCACGGGTTGTGCGCCGTGAGTGACAGGCGTGGTGGGAGCAGCAGCATGAGCCCCGTGTGTAGTCTTCATTTATCCAGCATCACCATCGCTCGGAGCCTGAAGCGAGTGCAGCGAGTGAAGTAGCCGACATTACTGCGTTATTTCCTTTTAAGAACTACCAGGTTAGACGCTAATCATCAAGGTGATTTCTGAAGAAGGGGGAACGAAAGGAGACTGAAGTACACCGTGTATTTAAAGAGAGTCGGACTTCAGGAAGATCTTCTATTAGGGAATATATTAGATGTTCTGATAAAAGGAAGTACTGAGTACTACTGTTCCAGTCACTGAATCCCACCCGCCTCTAAGTCACTGAATGGAGGGGCACAAGACAGTACGATGCCATACTGGTGTGTCGAGACTGGTTCCTAATGTGTTAAAAGGCTTACGCCTCTTAATACACTCATTGAAAACAAAATTATGTACCAAGAAGGAGTTGTTAGAATTGGATGAAACTTTATAAGAGTGAATGTAATGATGATGTATGTAGGGGATTACAATATTAGAGCGAAAGGAATACGTTTATTGGGGAAAATTGTACAATACCAAACAGGCTCTATCTAGTACCCCGTTGGCCGCCTCTGGCCTGGATACAGTCGGCATGGAGGCATACCGGCTCCGTATGGTATTCTGCAGCATATTGGCCCACAGATGTTGCAACTGGGTCTCTAGATCCTGCACACTAGTAGGGGGCTGAATTCGGCGTCCCATAAATGCTCGATTGACAATAAATCTGTCGACCGGGAAGACCAAGAAAGAGTGGCAACCTGGTGGAGGCATTTCTAGGAAATCCTTGCTGTGTGTGATCGAGCATTAAGCTGCTGAAAAATACCTGTTGGAAGCCCTGCCATGAGAGGCAACATATATGGCCGTAGGACTTCCTGCACATATCCCTGAGCTGTTAGTGTCCCTATATCATATGGGGCTTTGTGTTGCTCAACAGTAAAGGCAGGATTGAAGCGCTCACCATGAGGCCTCCATACTTGGACACAACTGTCATGGGTTCCCAAACAGAACCTGGGGGTAGTCTTAAATCCATGGAGCTCATTACAATTATCAGTTCTGATCCTTTCCAGAAAACGTGTAGGGTGTGAGTGAGATTAACCAGCTAAGCTCAGCTCTATGATCCTTCTGCCATCACCCATGTGGAATGTTTCCTATATTCCATTATTCATAAAGCGTCAATGTATCCTGCAGACATTTACAGGGAAGCTAATTATTCACATCAGTCACTGTCTATGTACCACGCAGCCAAAACCCGTTCTATGTAGCATGAGTAAAGCGTAGACCCTGCAGGAACATGGGGGAACACAGGGATAACTTACACACCCCATCTATGTGTTATCTTCAGAAAGATTCATTGGGTGCTGAAAAGACAGGAATTAGGTCCTACCTGTTAATTCCTTTTCTTGAAGTCATCCTGACAGCATACACATGGAGGTTGCCTGCTGGACACCTGTTGGGACAGGAAGCGGAAACTACAAAAGGCAACTCCCACCACCGGCTCACCAGTGTGTACCAAATAACTACAGTGACCCGGCTTTGCTTAACCAATCATTTCTAATATGGAAATCATAGTACAATACGTTACTTCATGTAAAATATAACCGAAGGGGAGGGAAAAGCCCCTATGCTGTCAGGATGACTTCAAGAAAAGGAATTAACAGGTAGGACCTAATTCCTGTCTTCCCCTCGTCATCCTGACAGCATACACATGGAGGAATACCAACGACCAAGGGCTTTAGGGAGGGACCACTGCCTGTTGCACCTTCCGCCCAGAGGCCATATCCCGGTTGGCCCCCAAATCCAGGCGATAGTGTTTAACGAAAGTATGTGTGCTCGACCCGTGGCGGCTCTGCAGATCTGGTCGGTTGTCGCCTGGGCTCTCTCCGCCCAGGAACAGGCGACCGCCCTAGTGGAATGGGCTCTAACGTTGCCCGGGAGTGGGATCCCCTGGGATCTGTACGCCTCTTCTATGGCCCTCCTGACCCAACGCGCTAAGGAGTCCTTAGTAGCGGCCCCTCCTCTGCGTGGACCTTGAAATTGAATGAAGAGGTTGTTAGACTTCTGAAGGAATGTGTGAATTCCAAATACTTCAGGACTGCTCGTCTAACATCTAAATTATGGAACCTCTGTTCCGTGGTATTACGGGGTTCCTGGCAGAAGGAGGGAAGTACTATACGCTGTTCTCTGTGAAAGTCTGTGAGAACTTTTGGTTGAAAGAAGGGGTCAGGCCTGAACTCTATTTTATCTGGGAAGGTGGTCATGTATGGGGTCCTAATCGAGAGGGATTGGATCTCCCCGATCCGTCTGGCGGATGTGATGGCCACTAAAAAGGCAACTTTGTGGGGGAGGATCTTTACTGATAGATCTTCCAGGGGCTCAAAGGGGTGTGCGCAGAGGGCTTGCAAAACAAGGTTCAGGTCCAATGGGGGCATGGTTTCTCTTATAAAGGGATGGAGTCTGACTGCCCCTTTCAGATATTTCTTAATTAGCCTATGGTCGCCTAAGGGGAAGTCAAAGAAGGCCCCAAGGGCGGCCACCTGGACCTTAAGGGTACCAGGTCTTAGCCCCATGTCCAAACCATCCTGTAGGAACTCCAATATTTTGTTAATGTCGGGCTGTTGGAGGTCATGTATACTATGCCCCAACCACCTAGAGAAGGTATCCCACACCCTGGAGTATATTTTTCAGGTGGATTTTTTGAGGCTCTCACATAACGTAGTGGTCACCCCCTCTAATAGGCCCCGGCTCAGGTATTTTACCCGCTCAACTTCCAGGCCGCCAGTCTGAACTGTCGGACCTTTGGGCATATCAGGGGACCCTGCTGAAGGAGGTCGTCTCTCTGCGGCAGATGTAGAGGCGATCCTGTGTCGAGAGAGCGGCCAGGAGTGGGAACCAGGGTCTCTTGGGCCGGAATGGGGCCACCAGGATAACGGAGCCTGGGGACTCCTGAATTTTCCTTAGGACCCGAGGAATCAGGGGGATAGGCGGGAAGGCGTATGCAAGGTCCCAATCCCAGGCCTGGGATAGTGCATCTATTCCCAGGGAGCCCCCGTCTGCTCCCATGGAGAAAAACCGGGGACACTTGGTGTTCTCCCGAGAGGTGAACAAGTCCACCTTGGGTGTCCCCCATCTCTCTAAATTTAGCTGGAACGCGTGTGGATGTAGAGTCCACTCCCCGGGGTCTATCTTCCTGCGGCTGAGATGGTCCGCCATGGAGTTCTCTGGGCCCCTTACGTGGTACGCTGTGACGGAAGGCGTCCGCTGCTCTATCCACCCGAGAACTTTTGCCGCCAGGTCTTGGAGTCGGGGGTTCCGCGTGGATCCCTGGTGGCGGATGAGGGACACAGTTGTTATGTTATCCGAAAAGATCTTAATGTGTCTACCCCTGATCTCTGTCTCGAGGCCCCGAATGGCCTTCCAGACAGCGCAAAGTTCTTTGTAGTTGGAGGATTGAGCAGCTTCCTCCCGGTTCCAGCCCCCTTGGACGTAATGACGGCCTAAGTGGGCCCCCCAACCAGTTGCACTTGCGTCAGTAAAGATGGATACTGGGGATGCGGGGTACCAAGCCGTGGCTCTGGCAAGGTTAGAGATAGACATCCACCATTCCAAGGAGGATTTTATCTTGTAGGTAAGGACGACTTTCCGATCCAGGGAGGCGGGGGATTTATCCCAGTTGTTTAGGATAAAGTCTTGGAGGGTTCTACAATGTAACTGGGCCCAAGGGACTACCCGATGCAAGAGGTCATGAGGCCGAGGACCCTCATGCCTCTCCTAAGGGAGACTTTAGTGGTTAGAGAAAGTGTCCGACACTCATCCTGGATCGTTTTTTGCCTTTCTAGGGGAAGGGATGAGCACTGATGGTGTGAGTCCAGAATCACTCCCAGAAATTATTTTTTTTTTTCCTTCTGCTCGGGCAGAAGACTGGATTTAGAGGAGTTGATGATCCCGCCTAATGACTCGAACAGACGGAGTGTGAGGTTGACCTGGAACTGGAGTTCTGAAGCCGATCCTGTTATGATCAGGAAATCGTCGAGGTATGGGACAATCAACACCTTGTCAGTGCCGCCACCATCTCTAACACCAGTTTGGAGAACACCCGGGGTGCGGAGGAAATCCCGAACGGCAGGCACGTAAATTGAAAGTGAGAGACAGAGCCATCTATCACCAGGGCAAACCGCAGAAACCGCTGGGAATCTATGTGTATACGGACATGGTAATGTGTGTCCTTTAAGTCCACGGTGGCCATGACACTATCCGGCGCAATTAAGGGGATTGCTGACCGCACCGATTCCATTTTAAATCTTTGATATGTGATAGATTTATTCAGGAATTTCAGATTAATTATAGTTCTATAGGATCCATTGTTTTTTTTTGTTTGTTTTTTTTTTGATTAGGAACAAGGGGGAGTAGCACCCCTTGAATAGTCCTTCTGCGGGAACCCGAGTGATGGCCCCTAGGGACAACAGCTCTTGCACCCCCAACTGGAGGGCCTGAGCAGACGCAGGTGACTGGCAGGGGGTGACTATGAACCTCCGGGGAGGAAATTTCAATTTTGTAGCCATCCGAGACTAGGCGTAAGGCCCGGGGATTGGAGGTCGCCTCGTTCCATCTAAGGGCGAACCCTTTCAGTCTACCCCGTACTTGTAGGATCCGGGAAGGCAGATTCTCACCCTTTCCGCCTTTGGGATAGGACCAGCGTCTGGTTTTCCCTTTCCCCTTGTATGCTCTAGAGGGAACAAAAGGAGGAGGGTAGGAGGAGGAAGCCGCTTAACCGATTTCTCCGATGGTAGTCCCTGGCTCTTATCCGATGCCTTCTCTAGGAGAGTATCCAAGGAAGGCCCGAAGATTCTGTGTCCTTGGGAGGGCAGGGAACAGAGTCTATTCTTGGAGGCGTTATCTCCTGTCCAGGCCTTAACCCAGACAGCCCTCCTGCTGTGTTCGAGAGGGCTGCTGAACGGGCCTTGAACCTCACTGACTCCATAGAGGCGTCTGCCAGGAAGCCGGTTGCCTCTGGAGGAGGGGAAGGCAGCTGGAGATGTCTTCCCTAGAGCCCCTCTGAGAAATCAGCGTCTGGAGTTGGTCTAACCAGACTGACATAGATCTCACCACAGATGTGGCCGTGATGTTGGCTTTGACGGTCAGGGCCACGGTCTCCCAGGCCTTTTCCAATCGCAGCATCCACTCTGGTGTCTAGTGGATCCCGCAGTTGGGAAATGTCCTCAAAGGGGAGGGCTGCTTTTTGAGACCCTGGCGACCGCCAGATCCACCTTAGGGACAGTTTCTAGGAACTCGATATCTTCTGGTGTGAAGACCATCCGATCCTTGAATTCCTTGGACAGGAAGAATTTCTGATCTGCCTGTTTCCACTCTGTCAGGATCAGCTGTTTTAAAGTGTCATTAACTGGAAATGACGGTTTTGGCTGTGGTAGGAGTCCCCAGAACAGGCAATCCTGAAAGGATGGCTGCTGCGGCACCTCTTCCTCCACCTGCATGGTGCGCCGGACTGCAGTTAACAGCTGACCCAAGTCCGCCGATGAAAAGAAATACTTTCTTGTATCCTTCATGGGCGGCATGGATTCTGAAGGAGAATCTTCTAGGACCTCCTCAGAGTCTGACTCTTCCATTCGTGCCCGCCTTACCCTTTCCGTGGGGGGGCGGCAGAGAAAGAGAGGAGAGCGAGGCTTCAATCTCCTCGCGGATCATGGATCGGATGTCCGACATGCCCGAGGAGCCCTCTTTGCGGATCACCTTCTCCGTAGGGTCCGCGCATAGTGGCTTGGTGTGGCCCTCTTCTAGCCGCCGCAAGCCAACTGGACATTTGCGCACTCGCTTTTTGGCCTCTCTAACCTTTTGTGCATCTCTGTCCTAAGAGACGGAGACAGCAAAAAGGACTTCCAGCACCAGATCCTGATGTCTCAATCCTCCCTCCCCGGTACTCCCAAAGCAGTCTACTCACCAGCAGGCTGCTTTCAGTGTCCTCTCTGGCTGACATCTTCAGTAAGGTGCAGCCAGGAGAGATGCAGAGGAATCCAGTCCTTTTAAATTTTCAAATTTGGCGCCGACACGCCCCCTTTAAGTGAGGCCCCGCCCCCGTGATGCGGCCGCGCTGACGTCACGCCGCCGCGCCGGACCCGGGGGATACACCGCATACACTGGGACACCGCCAACCAGCACACTCGTGGGGACGCACGCCGACCAGCACACACGTGGGGCCGCCGCCTAGGAGACACACATTGGCGCTATACGGAACGCTTCACGAATTTGCATGTCATCCTTGCGCAGGGGCCATGCTAATCTTCTCTGTATCGTTCCAATTTTAGTATATGTGCTGCCGAAGCGAGCACTTTTTTTTTTTTTCTTTTTTTTGAGTCAAGCTGGCACTTGAGGGGACCTGATTTGAACCAGGCCTGGCCCGCCCCGAGCGCTGCTGGCATACCTCTCTAGACGTGGATCCCTGGAGACACCGGCGTCCGAGCCTGCAGGTACCGGGGCTGCTTCCTACCGGTACGACAACCCCACTGGGCAGCGTACCGGGGGAGGATTTTCCCACTGGGGGAACATTGCTGGGTAGATCCTGCGGGTGAGGGTCCCCTCGTAGGGTCTCACCCGCGCAAGCCCTGCCAGCCCGAACAGAGAGTCGTCCCCCCACGGGCGGACAGGCTGCATGGGAGTCATCTTTCTTCATTCACCTCCAGGATACACCTGGAGGCCCGCTTGGACTGTCCTGTAGGGACAGGAAGACACTGGTGAGCCGGTGGTGGGAGTTGCCTTTTGTAGTTTCCGCTTCCTGTCCCAACAGGTGTCCAGCAGGCAACCTCCATGTGTATGCTGTCAGGATGACGAGGGGAAATAACATTCAACACCAAATAAAGTCAAGAGGCACCATAAGAGGTACCACTTGTTTAATCTGGCATCAATCATTGATTAGGAGTAGAGATGGGTGAACGTGCTCGTTTAGGACAATTACTCGATCAAGCATTGCTTTTTTCGAGTAACTGCCTACTCGGGCAAAAAGATTCTGGGGGCACCGGGATGGAACGGGAGGTAGCAGGGAGGAGGGGGGGAGGGAACAGGGGGGAGCTCTCTCTCTCTACCCCCCCCCCCCCCCCACAGCAACCCCCCGCTCACCCCCGGCGCCCCCCGAATCTTTTAGCCTGATTAGGCAGTTACTCGAAAAAAGCGATGCTCGATCGAGTAATTGCTCTAAACAAGCACGTTCACCCATCTCTAATTAGGAGACATAGAAAGATTATAAAATCCAATTAGAATGACTGAGAACACCCAGACAGAAAGCCAAAAACGAGACAGCTAAACTACGCCTTTTTTGGGGGGGGGATATTACATTATTATACTTTTCATCTCAATGGATGTCAGACTAAATACAACTGCACCATCTATGGCGTTTTAGGTGAAAAAAAATTACATTATATATGTTTTATATGGCCACTTTATTATAGACACTCATCTACAGAACTGCAGCAACTCATCATGGCATCTATGCAGAGGTATCGGAGGACCCAGGGTGTGTCGAGAGAACGTTCCCTGCACCATTACTTCACCGCCACAAGCCTGACAGAAGAGGTTTAGCAGTTTATGCTGCTTGTACTAAATTGTGACCCTCCCATCAGCATGAAGCGCTGCCTTCACATCTGCGGCGGGGATTCCGCTTTCTTCCTCCGTTCAGGAAGCAGGAAAGGGGAATCCCCTGGCCAAAAGGTCCATCTTATGACGGAACTAAACAGGGCTGAACGGACCCCGTTAACTATAATGGGGTTAACTATAATGGGGCTGGCGCCTGCCCCGGATTCTGCAGCAACCACCACCCATAGCCTCCTATGGAGACCTGCTGCTTCCTGCACAGTGGCAAAAAAAAAAAAAAAAGCGCAGCATGCTCCATTCTGTGGATGTAGATTTCCGCATCAACAGTTTCCATTGAAGTTAATGGAAACCGTCTGTCTCGCAGCCCACAGTACAGAAAAAGAAGAATCAGAACAGGTGAGTGGAGTCACCGGCCGGGCACAGAGTCAGATCCTACATGCAGGATCCGACCCGGTCGTGTGCAGGAGGCCTTAAGCCAAGCTGTGATTGGCTGCTATTGGCAATAAAAGTTACAGTAAAAATCAGTGAGTTTTCGATCTTTAACCACACCAGTATTCGTCGCCCGGCGCTGAAGAACGCTCGTGCAAAATTTCACTAAAATCGGACCTGAACTGTGGATTTGTATACGACACAAACAGAGATTCTGCGTTCTATATATCAGATAATATTGTATCGCTCAAGAAAGACATCCGGGTCCCTCTTAAACGCTTATGAAGTTCACCATCACCACGTCCTCAGGCAGAGAGTTCCACTGCTCTTACAGGAAAGAACCCTCTTCTATGTCGGTGTAGAAACCAGCTTTCCTCTAGACATAGAGGGCGCCCCCTTGTTACCGTCCTGGGTATAAAGAAATGATGGGAGAGATCTCTGTATTGTCCCCTGATATATTCATACATAGTAGTTAGAAGCAGAAGACGCCTGAGGGGCGACCTAAACTAAATAACCCCAATTTTGGTAACCTCTAGTAACAGTTATTACCTGCAGCATGAGAACAACAGTCTTCACGACGTTCCACTGGGACTTTCTTCCATCAACAATGACTGTGAACCCCCGGGCTTTACATTTATCACTGTAAGATAAAAGGTACAGATTGTTATCACTACGGGCACAACTTTTATTGGTTTATTATACTTGTAATTCTTCCTAAAATCTGGTGGATTCTAAGATTCATCATGGTTTTCATTGCAGCCCTCTGTCATCATACATCAGAAGTGATGGGACGTGGATCACTCCGGCGGGGCGTCTGGGGATAGTCCTTTACATTCCAGTGCGGTGTGTTAGTATTCCGGACGGCGTGAAGAACAGAACAACTTGTTCAGTAATGTCCCCGCAGCCATCTGCAGTATAATGTCTCATCTGGAGGAACAGAATCCGCTACATCTGGCCACAAAGACAAGTTCAGCGGCATCAACAGAAAGGCTTGTGCGGAGCATAATCAGCCATAATGAAGGGCTTGCCTGCTACAGACTGCCCCCTTTTGATTTGCCCCTTCAGGGATTTTCAAGGTAATCAAGACCATTGTTGCCATTAACAAGTTTGTACGGGTCACTTCTCTGGAGCTGAATTCATAACGCAGTTCCCTCCAGCAATGAGAACAGTACAAGTGGGAATTACAATCCAGAAGCAGACAATCTTCAGCACATATACATGCGGCTTGCAGCAAACCGTTACAATCTGCACTGTATATGATGCCTTTGGGCTCTTAATGCCCAAACGTTGTAAAACGGAGTATGAATAAAGCTCATTGATTTGAGTTTTAAAAGGGTCGTCCGGTTGCAAACTATTGATGGGACTATCCTCATCAATAGTAGGCCAGTGGGGGTCTGCTGCCCAGAATCCCTACCGCTCACCTGTTTTCCATGCCGTTGTGTTGGGCATTGAGCTGATGTTTGCAGGAAGGAGACAGCTCCATTCCCACTGCAGTGGCCAGGTTTGTTATTGCAGGCCAAAGTTATTTAAGTGAACATTGCCTGTAATACCCAGCCCGGCCACTATAGTAGAAACGGATCTGTCTGCTTCTTGCAGAAATCAGCTCAGTGTGAACAAGTGATCAGCAGAGGTTCTGGGCAGCGGAGCCTCACTAATCTACTATTGGCAGCCTATCCTGCAGGCCCATCATTCGTTTGCAAGTGGACAACCCCCTTAAATAAAATATCTCAGAATGTATTGTGGCCCCTTTTAAGGCCATATATACCCAGTTTTCCCAAATATAAGACAGGGTCTTATATGAATTAATGCTCCAAAAGATGTGCAATGGCTTATTTTCAGGGTATGTCTTATTTTGAGGACAGTGGGACTACCCGATCTGTATGCGACATGTCCAACCCTTAGGGTCGCTCACATCTTTGTGGTAATAGGCATTTTTACTGTGTATTCTGAGTGGTAAAAAGGCTGATAAAGCCCCGGCCGCTCACATAGAATCACTTCCTGGTTACAGGAGTCATATATCCCACTTCCACAAAGTGACAGCTGTGATTGGCTGAGCCACGGACTGCAGTAACCATAGCGGGGCTCTGGAGAGCATCAGGAAGGACCTGGACCGAGTCTGCTGGGTAAATGACTCAGATGACCAGTGTGAAAATTTACAGCCCTTTTCTCGCACCTAAAGCATGCCTATTGACTTTTTTTATGAACGGTGACTAGGGCTTATTTTCAGGATAGGGCTTATATTTGTAAGCCTCCCCAAAATCCTGAAAAACCACACTAGGGCTTATTTTCAGGATAGGTCATATTTGGGGTGGGCAGGGAATCTGAAACCTCTGGAACCAGGTGCATTCAGGCAGGGGTGGAATGGAGAGGTGGCTGCGCACATCTTTGAAAGTAAAATAAACAAAACGGCTCTGCTTTAGATCTAAAGGTTCACATACACAGATGAAAATGTATGAAAATGGTTGACCTGAACCAAAATCATTGTTTGGTCAACCTGCTTCTGACAGGTATGGCCATTTTATAGCTGAAAATTAATTTAGCCCCCCCCCCACTTTCAAAAACAGATCTTCACACTTGGTGATCTTTACTAGTCTCCATCTGCTATATGGGAATGTATACTGAGTGGAGCGGCTGCACAAGGCGGACTGTGTGGTCAAACACACGCCGCCTCAATTCACAGCTTTCCCAGACTCGTCCATGTTATTAAAAACTAACACCTAAAAATGCAACATGAAGCCGTTTCATTATTTCCTGTGAGGTTTTATGGCCCGAACATCTTACCAAGGGCCTCAACTTTACAAAGAACACATTCTGAAATCTCATTTGCAAAAATCGCACTTTTTACACACAAAAATAATGAAGGTCTGACAGTGGAGAATGGCCGGCGAGTCCATCTTGGCTGCTTTTCTTGTTTTGTCCAATCTTACTTGGATAAAAAGTTTTTTCAGTGTTTCTCCTAATCATGGACATGTTCAAAGAAGACTTCGGCAGCAACGCTGGCCATGGCGAGAAGAGGAGGAGGAGGGTCTTACATGCCCAACGTGCAGGAGCAGTGCTGCAGTCACACTGGGGCAAAGAGACCCTTGAAAGCACAATGAATGAAAAGGCGGGCATCAGGTAAATTTACTAATCATTCCCCTGGCGATATAGAATTTTCGTGCGGGACTAGGGGGTGGCTTCAAGTACAAGGAATAGATTGCTATGCACATTAGGTTTCTAGTACATCACCTGCCAAGGCATAAGGCGATGCAAAGACTGCAGCAGCCCCTTGCCCCCGATATCCAATGGCCCCTCTGCTATATAAGAAGATCACAATACTAGGCTGGTGAAGCACTGGTAAAGCTTCAGGGTCCCGAAATTTCAACCTATGCCTCCACCTCTGTTCTCCAGAGGTGTATGTTTAATTACATTGCAAGCAATGTTGAAAGGCCCTTCAAGTGCAAACAGGTTTAAAGAGTACCTGAACTTTCACGCTGGAGCACTCATGCCCCGTCGGCCAATGGTGAAGGGGCTGCAGTTTAAAAGGGGGATCCAGGAATAAGATATTGATGACCTATTCCTAGGACAGGTTATCAATATATTGGTGGAGGTCTGACTCCCAGCACCTCAAAGGATAAGCCGTTTGAGGAGCTCAGGCTCTTCTTTGGCCCTTGATGGCATGTCTATTAGTCACATGGGATTTCTGTAGCTTAGTCTCATTCAAGTGAATGGAACTAAGCTGCAGTACCAGGCACAGATGTTAGAAAAAGGATGGCGCTGTTCCTGGAATACAATGAAGAGGCTGTGATGCTTGTCTAAATGCCACATCCTCTTTCAGAAAGCGGACTGGTGGGGTTTGCCAGGAATCTGGGCAACACATCTATTATTGACAACCCATTCTAAGGATAGGTACTCAATGTGCAAGTCTGGGGAAACTGCTTTAACTACCCCTGTGGCCCCTTCATTCTCTGGATCATGGGTGCCCCAGCAGTAGGACCAGGACTAAGCAGAAAGCATCTCCTAGCAATATACCATCACGTGATGGACCTGCATAATACTTACAGTCTCCCTTTACCGGAAGACCTCCGACACCAGCGGATATATTTAGGGAATCTAGTCCCACACCACGTAAACTTCCCCACAGTATACTGTGAGGATAAAATAGGGCTTTTCAGGATGCCCATTACAACCAATGGGTTATATTAGCTATGGATCTTAAGCAGTGGCTTACACATCTAAGATGTAGTGGGGCTAATTTAACCACTCAGGACCCAGCCGATCGGGCGCTTGATCTTAGCACCACTACGCACAGGGGTATAGAGCAGAAGATGCTGCTCCAACCCCAGTCTAGTGGCCAACACTTGTAACTACAGGAACAGCCCCCACTGATTTTAATGAGAACTGCGCCTGCAGTGGTAAGGCCTCATGTCCACTGGTAAAATAAAAATTAAGAATCCGCAGCGTGATCCGCGCCCCATAGGGATGCATTGGACACCCACAGGTAGTTAAATACCGGCGGATGTCATTTTTCCCTGAGGCGCGGATTGTGTCTGCGGGAAACCACCCACAGCATGCTCCATTTTTAGTGCGGGTCTCCCGCGGGGACGGCTCCCGCAGGCTTCTATTGAAGCCTATGGAAGCTGTCCGGATCCGCGCCACACCCGTACCTGAATTTCTGCTCTCCGGCGCGGGAGAGCAGGAGTTTAAAAAAAAAATGGAGTGCCCGGCGCATGCGCGCAACACGCTGCTGGCTGGCGTGCCGAGCACATCCGCCGGGCTGAAGAAAGAAGATCTGACCGCGACGGAGGGAAGATCCGCAGTGTGCGGACAGGTAAGTTTAATCTTCTTTTTAGCCTCATGTCCGCGGGAAAGGAGGGACCCGCTGCAGGATTCTGCATGGAGAATCTGCGGTGGGCCTGATTTTCCCCGGGGACATGAGGCCTTAGTGTTGTCCACTACACCAGGGTCTGAGCAGCAGCTTCCACTCAGACGCTGCGGCACTGACAGCGAGCGCCCAACTAGCTGATCGGCCTGGGTCCCAAGTTGTAGACCCCAGCTGATCAACTATTCATGACCTATCCTGAGGATACGTCATTAGTAGTATTTTCCTAGAAACCCTCGTTAGCCCTCATCCAGGTGGCTTATACTGTAAATGCGGTGGGCTTTCTGTGTGGAACGTCTGCAGCATTCATGCCCTACGTGAAGATACCCGAGGAATGAATGTGGCACTGTGATGTGCCCAAAGTATTAGTCCCTCAGCAGTTTCCACAAGAGGAGCTTACAGAAAAGAGCTTGTAGGCTCTACGGCTCTCTTCACATTTCCGTTAGTTTTGTTCTTCTGTTCCGTCATGAAACATAAAAGCAGGGGAAAAAGAAGAAACGGGATGCCAGATGCGTTAAAATATGGAAACATGCGTAAGTGTGCCGACGATGTCCCCTGACTGCAAGCGCAGTGCCTGATGACGCGTGTGCGCCGTGCTTGCTTCTGTCCCCGCAATGACTGTTTCTGGAACACCACTCGCATCCTGTGCTCCTACGTGCCGCCCTGCGATCACCGCTCCCTGCCGTGCTGCCACAGTCCCCTACACCCTGGCATGTGCACCAATAGCATCCTGTGGGAATGTCTGTGCTGACGCCAAAGGGCTGTGTCCCCCCGCCGCCCTCCACATCTGTGTGCGCTGTCAGTCTGGCAATGGATCAGCGCTAAGCTTCAGCATTCCCCGACAACTTTCCTTGCTAGTTCAGCCACTCCGGAATGTACTCCCCTGTCAGTCGGTTCCCTGTCAGCCAATGGGAATGAGGGGCCTGGCAGGGGCATGACCTCAGCCAGTACTGATGACCTATCCTCAGAATAGGCCATCCATAGTAGATTGGTGTGGATCCGCCAGCCAAGACTCTCACTGATCAGCTGTTGGCCAGATTGCTGCACTCTGCACTGAACTAATTTCTACAGGAAGTAGACAGCTCCATTCCCACTGCATTGGCCAGGCTTGGTACTGCCTTCACTTAGCTCAATGGTTACCTTGCCTGTAATACCAAGACTCGCCACTAAAGTGAGAACAGAGATGTCTGCTAACTGCAGGAAACAGCTCATCAAAGGAGGTCCTGGGGGTGGACTCTCTGGAGTTCCTCAGTATTGCACAGGTGATGTAATTCTTGTCAGTGCCTCGGGTGTTCTTTACTATAGGGTATACTGAAAACATGACTTGGAGGACTAGAGTTGGGAAGCCCCGGCTTATCCTGTGGCTAGACCATCAATAGTTTACAACCCCTTTAATATTGCAAGTAGGTTGGGTTCGACCAGTGATAACCCCACTGTAGATGATAATGAAGGGGCTGAGGTTCCCTGAATGGTTGGCATTGCATTTGCAGATAAAACTTCATGGTGGAAACCGACCACACAAACCATTAGTCATTATAGAGCCAGGCCGGGGATGCAACACGGCGAATACGTGTCAACTTTCAAGGATAGTTCCTCTTCATTGTATACCCTTGTAGGCTACAGTAAGTGTCCCCATCCTCCCCTATAACTGCAGCTGGAGTCCCGAGGGGGGTACTGTTCAATGTCATCCATGATATTACGGGGATATATCATTCTCTCATTAGTACCATATAAGGCATGAGGCTAAAGGGCTTTTGTACTTGCCAGCTAACGACTGTGACTAATATCCTAGACTATTTCCAGTAGAGGGACATTATTTCTACTACTGTAAATGACTACTTTTGGAACAAAACAAAGTCTATTATCTGATGATATCCATATGTCACCTTCCTGCCTGTTAGAACACCCCTTCCCTATAAATATCAGCTGTATTTATATAGCACAGTAAAATTTTCCATCTGCAAAGAAATTATAAAAAGCGGCAAAACACTGAAATACAAATAGTCAAGAACAAAACCAAAAGTGGAGAGCTCTGCCTCTTAGGGCCCCTGCACGCTAGCGGTTTTCACGTACTTTTTTTTTTCCCCGCGATATCTCTGCAGTGTTTTTTAACGCGATTGTCAATGAAACTTAATGTTAAAAATGCATTGCACAAAAATCGCAAACTTGTGATACATTTTTCCGCAGCGGGAGACCTGCGGAAACCATTTACAGGAGATTGCGGATGTAATGGTTTTTCCGCACAGACCTACGCAGATGCACTGCGGATCATCAGCGCAAGAAAAAAAATCAGCAACCCCCACCTCCCTAATTGATTTTAACCATAGACCGTCTGCACCGTGGATAGTCAGCGCCTATTGAAGTCGTGCACACGGAATCTGCACTAAAATAGAGCGCGCTGTGATTTGTTTTCCACAAACGGTCTGCAAATCAAATCCGCATGCTTAAATTCAGTTGCAGACGCCAATGCTTCCCTATGCGGCACTTTGAATTGCGGATCTTCTGCATGGGTGACCGACACGGATTCCTCAAATTAAATCCATCCGTGGACATTGGGCCTTACTATGGAAAAGGTACAAATTGCATCAGAAAACTGTTCCATATGCTTTGCAAGACATTTCTCATGTGCTTAGAGACACTTTGATGCATTTTTCACCGCATCCAAAGAGGGGGCAACATCCATCACCAACAATTGCATCAAAACTTTGGCCTAACTTTGCAAAATGCATTCTATTTATCATCCAGTATGAGGCATGGAGATTAGATTGGACACATTGTAGGACTGCCTAATCAAAGTTTGCCTCTGTTCCATAAGAGGACCGCAGCACTATTAAATGGCGTTTATAGGACGCTGAAATAGTGGTAAATGTTTTTTTTTTAATCAAAACCCAGAAATTTTAAATCTATGCATCCGCCTGTGTTCTCAAGTTGTATTTAATTATACTGGAACCAATGTTTAAAGGCCCTTCGAGCACCAATCAGAGGCTGCAGCATTACCGCACGTTCTCCTGGCATCAGCGCTCGCTTCCTGGGTGCCAAGAGTTTGCAGCGGTGATGCTGCAGCGGGCAGGTGACTTTCAGTGACATCATCTGCCACAAGAAACACTGGGACCACAGTGTTGGATCACGGGGGCTCAGGACAGGCAAGTATTGCTCTTTTTGTCATTTTAGCACGGTGGGTGCTATAGAGGGAATGTTGACGGGTAACAGGACAACCCCTTTAAGCAGCATCAGTAGGACTGCCCCAATGACCTGGAGAGCAAGCATAGACAATACAACCTAAAAACAATAATTCCACAGCAGAGGGTATTATAACTGTGAAATGAAAGCACTTGTCCTTTCCCCCACGTCTGTCTCACATCTTTGTTGGTACTTCCGGCTGGAGGTTCCGTCGCAGATCTGGCTCAAAATACCAGAAGAAAAAGCGCTGCATTCTGCACGTTTTTCTTCCACCCAAAAGCCGGGCAGTTGTACGGAAACCGAACAGACCCCATTTATAGCCAACGGAGTCCGTTCGGCGCAGTTTGGTTCCATCCTGAGACTGAGCTGTTTAGCTATGGGGATCCCCATTTCCTGCTTCTTTCAGGGAGCAGGAAAGCGGAATCCCTAAGCGCAAGGAGATGAAACCACCAGGACTTCATGGGATGGACTTGTGCAGTCTACTACGCAACTGCCATACTTTTTTTTAATGACCTACTGACAATTAGAGATGAGCGAGCATGCTCGTTTAAGGCAAATACTCGAGCGAGCATCCCTCTTCTTGAGTAACTGATTACTCGTCCGAGCAAATGCAGGGGGTCGACAGAGGAGAGCGGGGGGTGGGGGTAGTGAGAGAGATCTCTCCCCCCCCCCCCCCCCCCCGCTACATTTGCTCGGACGAGTAATCAGTTACTCAAGAAGAGGGATGCTCGCTCGAGTATTTGCCTTAAACGAGCCTGCTCGCTCATCTCTACTGACAATATAGCCAGTACAAAAACCAAAAAAAAATAAAAATCTTTGGCCTCTGTCTGAATAAAGAAGCCCCATCAGGAGCTTTTTTGACCTACACCTTAAAAACAAAGAATGAGATGTGAACGGCCCCTATTAAGCAAACCACTACATTTACTGAGGGTGCTTTTACATGGGATGACCAGGGAAATGGTTCAAGCAGTCCCGCCTCCATTCACATTAAACAGGCAGTCGTTCATCTATAAACGACTGCCTGTTTACACCAATCGATCCCATCAATCGGTTTATATGCCTGCAGTAACTGAACGGCAAATTAATTTAATCGTTCATCGTGCATGCATCTAGACTGAAACATAGGGTTCAGACTCCCGCTAATCGTGGGAGCTTCCTCAGGGCCCGAATACTTCCTTATTCATTTCCTGACTCCAATTTCTACTCCCATTGTTGCCAAAACATCATTAACAAATGTTTTGGTTTTGGCTTGGCCCCAATGACTGCTGTATGGTGTAATCTGCATGTATGTTGTTATAGCATCTACTTCCGTTTACTATATCAATATAATGGCCGCCAATAGAAGATGACTGTTTATGGATAAATATCTTGATAGGCTAATACATAATTATTTCCGGACCCGTACAGACTGATCATTGCCAAATCCATAACAAGCCCATCTGGGGGATGCAATAAGGAGTTAATACACAGACAGGCTTTTCTTTTCCCATTTTAATCCTGGAAGTCCAAGTAAAGAAGGAGACGTGCTGAATAGTACCTAATCACAAAACACCTCTCAAAAGCGGGCGACGACTGGCGCTAAAGTTTACTATAATTTATTCATGCCAGAAGTAGCAGTCACCTTGGGATGCTGAGCAGGTAGTCCAGGGTGACGCTCAGCTCATCCATATTTGTCTGTTCGGAGCACAATGGGATTGTCAGAATGAGGCCGCTTCTTCTGTCTTTGCCGCCTGTAGAAAGAAAGCACAATGTTAACAGCGGGAAGGTGGCCTTTCAGTCTGCCAGGTTCACCGACTAAAAGTGGCTTTATAGGAAGAGAAAAGTGATGCTTGCCCTCAAACTAAAGGAAAAAGTTATTTGGAGGAGGCATGCGGGTCATAATACATAATTTATAAAATAATAATAAAAACTTCTAAAGAAGAACCGCTGGATGAAAGCAGGATTTTCTGAGGATTTATAGAGAAGGTGCCACGGATATCAATATAGAGAAACAATAGACGTTTTACCCTTATGCTCTTCTTATTCTAGGAGTGCAGTAAATATCCTAAAACTACTTTAAAAGATACTTATCGATCCACTGTAATTAGAAAGAAAACCAGCGCTCCTTAACGTAGAGAGGCCAATCAAGGAGATTAAAATATAGTATGTAAGGCCGAATAAAGACACTTGGCCAACCAGTTCTCGGCCTATTACCGTCACAATGTTGATCCAGAGGAAGACAAAAAAAAAAACTCAATGAGGTGGAAGCCAATTTTCCCCAATTTAAGGGAAAAGAATTCCTTTTCAACTCCAATCTGCCTATAGCAATAATCGCCGGATCACAGACCCTTCTGAAGTCATAAGTGATTAGAACATATAATATTGTATCGCTCAAGAACTGCGTCCAGGCCCCTCTTGAACTCTTATCGAATTTGCCATCACCACATTCTCAGACAAAGAGTTCCATAGTCTCACTGCTCTTACAGTAAAGAACCCCCTTAGATGTTGGTGTAGACCAATAAATGAACACCTAGAAGTGTTGCATCACAGCCTATCGAAGAACTGCGGCCTCCTCCAGCCATGTTTTCCATAGTAAAATGTGAAAGAGCAGGAAAACGGTGGATAATTGGCATTGCTACTGATGAAGCCCAGGGTCAGAAGTGGATAAGAAACTTCTTTCTAGTAACAAGTTTCCGTGTTGAATTGGTACCTTCATCAGGCTATAAAGTGTATTTCAGGACTTTTTAAAAAATGTTTTCTATTGATGACAGAGAGGTCATCCTTGGATGATCATCAGGGACCAGCAGCTCAGATCCCTATTGTTTAGCAGATTCCCAGGGGGCCACTGTGACTGTGGTCAGCGTAGGAAGTAAAAAGTGCCGATCACAGCGCAGCAGCCAGGTTGTTGGTACTGCAGTGTAGCTACCACCGAATTCAATAGGAGCTGCGAATGCAATACCAATCCGGGCCGATGCGCTTCCATTGCTGACTGTTTTGACAGCGGCTACAGGAATCAGCTGATCAGCAGAGATCCAAGTGGTGGGTCCCCGCAATCATCCATGGATGACCTGTTAGTCATCAACAGAAAAAATAAAGGCCTGGAATACCCCTTTAACTCAAAGACAATTGCTGAAGATTTTTAAAAAGTTGCGGAAGACCAGCACTGAGCAATGAAATCACATCACATGACAACTTGAAAGTCTATAAAAACACAAAAACAACAAATAATACATATCTTAATAAGGACATATCTGTTCCAAGATGGCGAGGAAAAAAAAAAAGAAAGGGGCTTGTGTCTGGTACAATATTACAATCTCAAAAAAGATGTCTTTATTTATGCCTTTGCGATTCTACAGACTTTGAATTTGCATTATCTGAATCACTACAAGCCTCCCGCGGCTTCTTAGACTCCACCAGCAGTTTGTCAAAAGCCCAATGAAGATACCGATTCTGCTGGAAATAGGTTTCCTATCCACTTACGACCCTGGGCTTCATCACCAGCAGTGCCCATCATCCTCCGTTTTCCAGCTCTTTCATTTCTCAATCCAGACCCAATGTTGCCAACACTGTCACTTCTGGCGGGCTTTCTTCCAGCTCCCAAGGCCAGTAATTCATTGTTGACTGAGCTATTAGTTAAAAGTCAACCAGTCCAATGCAATAAAGTCACTGAGCCCATGAAAAGAGGAAGCCAAATACTACGTGACCCACAGTCTAAACTGGCACAGTGGCACCGGCACCGCCGGACGCAGACTGGATTGGGTAAGCATCTTTCTTTGGATAATCCATTTAGTACCTACATACTAGAAAGGTCTCCCAAAAATAAGCCACTTACTGCTGGCCTGACACGATCAACGAGAAAATGTTCGTTCAACGACTGATCGGATCTTTAAACGGGTTGTCTGCTTACAAAGTCATATTTTAAAATGAATGCCAAATAACTGAAAACAAAACAAGGGGTACATACCCGATCCAGCACTGAAGCCCCGCAACTCCTCCTGTTCCTGACAGCGGAAGTCAGGTGACCACTGCCTGCCAATCACAGGCTATAGTCTCACCATCCGTTCTGGCATCAGTGCTCACATCCGAGCACCATGATGCCAGGAATCGTGGGGCTGCAACGCTGAAACAGCGTGGTTGAAGACGGGTAAGTACCATTTGTTTTATGGTTTTCAGTCGTTTGGTACCAATTTTAAAGTATGACTTAGTAAACGGAAAACCCCTTTAATATGAGCAGAAAACGGATTGCTTGTTCGCAGTACATTTCATCGTATAAACTGATGACAGATCATATTAACGCTCGTTTAGCCCCACACTAACAATCCTCAGCCATATGTGAACGGCAGTAACAAGTACCGATCTACATGCTATATTGCTGATCAACACAATAGCAGAGAACTGGCTTGTGTAAAAGAGCCCATACCCTAACCACACTCTTCTTAGCCCAATATAGGAGGGTCCCGAACTGCATACTTTCCTCTAAGACTTGAGAATTCCTGAAACCCTGGAATACTATCACTTTTCCAAACTGGCGTCCTCAGAGCGCTATTAATTAGAGATGAGCGAACGTACTCGGTAAGGCCGATTTCGCAATCGAGCACCGCGATTTTCAAGTACTTCACTACTCGGGTGAAAAGTACTCGGGGGCGCTGTGGGGCGGGGCGTGGTGGAGTGGGGGGTAGCAGCGCGGAACAGGTGGGAGCTCTCTCTCTCTCTCCCCCCACTCCCCTCTGCAACCCCCCGCTCACCCACAGCGCCCCTGAGTCCTTTTCACCCGAGTAGTGAAGTACTCGAAAATCGCGGTGCTCGATTGCGAAATCGGCCTTACCGAGTACGTTCGCTCATCTCTACTATTAATTTAATTTCTATTACGACAACAGAACTATATGGAGCTCTTATGATAAGACTTGCCAATAGTTGCACAACTACTTTTGAAAAATAAAAGTGTAGTATTTAATAAGGCATAGTAACACATTCTCCACACCAGACAACTCCTTAAAGAGAAACTTAAGGCCCATCTACACACACAGATAATCTTTCAAAAGATTGAAAGGTCAGAGATCATTTTGCATAAAGTACTAATAGGCACTAATTGCTATTAGTACTTTATCAGCTTCATTTGCATGTAAATAAGCTTCTGGCAGCTGTTACAGAACTCAGCAGGAGGTCTGAGCTCTGTAATTAGCTCCATTGTTCAGCCACAGGCTGCTAAGAGAAAAAAATGTAATCTGTAGCTCCCCCTGGAGAATTCAGCCCCATGGACAGTGCATGGTCCTGCTTATCAGCTGTTCTGCAGTGGGGCTGACAGCTAAGAACCCCTGATAGAATGTTATCAACTGTAATCAGCTCTCCCTGGGCAGAAGACAGCATGCGGTCCTGCTTATCAGCTGTTCTGATGAAGGATGGTTTTCAAGCAGAACTGAAAACTGCCCTTCGGCAGAAACTGAAAGATGGGCACATTAAGAAACAACGATTTTCGCTCAAAAGGTGGCTTTTGAGCGAATTTTGAGCGATAATCATGTCTAAATGGGCCTTTAAGAAACCAAGCATTTCCATCATAACTATTGTTACCAATCATTCAAATCAATGATATCCAAGTAGCAATGCTTCTTCTAATGTGTCTTGCCTCTTGGCCACAGAAGACGCTGCTCATGAGGGACAATGCTGGAAATGTGTGATCCTGCTCTGCCCAGTCTTGCCGTGGAATTCTTAATGTTATTTTTTTTTATAACACTTTAGATAGTTTTTCATAGGAATGTATAGTGTTCTGTAAGGAGTGGAAAAAGTAACAGCATTTCTTAGGATTTTCCTATGATCTAAGCTGTTCGAGGACCAACAGTGTAGATTTCTTCAGACGTAAAGAATCTGGCAATAAAGCAGAAACCGGATAACTAAATATGTGAACCCCATCAAGCCTGTTATTGCATAATTAACCTGCATCTTCAATGAGGCTGTAACTAGACCAGGTTTATTACTGCAGAAGAGCCAAGTGTAGGACAGAAACACAGTTTGAATTCTTCGTGAACGGCATATGAATAACGCCCGCATCGCACACCCTGGCTCCATGAGCATAGTAAAAATCCTTCGAAAATGAACTGCAGGTGCAAGTGAACCGACATGGAAAGAAGTATGGCATCCAGCCTTGGCTATTGCGCAGTCACACGGCAGCCGCTGCCAGCTCTCATTCCTTTGTGATGGTGCGAAGTTCATTAAATAAAGCAAAGAGAAGGCTTGGATGCTAGTCAGCGATTTGGTTGGCCGCAGATGGGCCGAAAACTACATGCCGGTATGTTATACCATGAGATTATACAATGCATTCATTTAGATGCCCTACCTATAGACGGCTAGGAAGGCCCTGATGGAATACTTGGTCTTTGGAACTTCACTTGCTTTCAGGAATTGTAGCCATCGTACTTGTGATCTCCTAGAGCAGCCTAGGAGTGCTTAATAGTTAATACGCAGAGAATTGTGATTGGCCACAACGTGGCTGCTCAATTGTCCGTGGATTGTCGTACGAACTATTCCACTGGCAACATAGTAGACTAAAGTGGCAGATTGGGGGCACAGTTAACCCTTTCCAATCCCACTAGCTGACGTCTTCCTACGTTCTGATTGAAGCTTGTACAGCTCCAATATCAGAAGACGTCCGACAGGGTATTCTTACCGGCTATTGCCAGCAACTCCGCTTTTGGAGCCTCTGTGGCGCGCACACACTGGCTTTAGCCAGCAGATGGCACCGTTGTATAACAGCAAAAAGAGAAAGCCTTATAAGAAACCCTAAATCCAAAATTGGATTGAAAAGGGTTAAAAATGGGGGGGATCGTTTGGTTCTGGACAAACAAATATGGCTGTACCGCTTTTCTGACTACCTTATTTGATTGTCACTGACCAATAAAGAGCGTGTAGTCTCTTAGACTAACAGTGCAAACTAATACACAGTGGTTTGGACATTTTAGTCCAAGGCTGGAGATCGGTTTTAACCCTTTCCAATCCACTGCCTGACGTCTGAAGACATTCTGATTGAAGGCTGTACAGCATCGATGTCGGAAGCCGTCTGGCAGGGTATTCTTACTGTATATTACTGGCCGCTCTGTTGTCGGGGGCCTCTCCAGCATGTCCCATACCGCAGTACTGGCTCTAGCCAGCAGATGGCGTCATTGTATAATGGCAGAAAGAGAAAGCCCCCTAGGAAACTCTGAATCTAAAATTGGATTGCAAAGGGTTAATTTAATTTTTTTTTAAATTACCGTCCTTTAGCAAAGTGACAAACGATTGGCCGAATTCATCCAGTGACACTATACTCTTCTACTGTCAGCTGATCACAGATTTTCCAACACAACGTATCATATCAATTGTAGTTTTTTGTTTTTCAAACAATGGTCGCCCGAAATGGGCAAAATCTATTACTTCGCGGGACTCTGATTTTAAACTTTGATTTACATGCAGCGCCTTTTCTTTCGGCCGGGCAAGCTGAGTGGAAAGTCTACGGACCCCGTTATAGTCAATAGGGTCCGTTCAATGCCGTTTGGTTCCATCCTGAGACGGAGCCGTTTGGCTTATGGAGCAGAAGAGCGGACCCCCCACCCCCGGCCTTATTCTATTCAATAGCCAATAATCACGAATCCTTTATGTCTACTTTCATTTACTTCACTCTTAGCGGATTGCACTAGCATAGGGCATGCTGGAAATAAACGGTTATCACGTTCATTTCAATCAGACTTCATTTAGCTCCTTTATGAAGCAAAAGGGGGTCAAAGATAGCGAGCGTCGCCAACTACCGTGACGTAATTTGCGCTAAGCATCTGCCAAGCACGTTGCATCGCATCACAGAAAATCAAGAGCAGTTCTGCGCCGCGCCAATTATACCACGTCGAAGTTAATTCATTTGACTCATCGGGAGACATGATTTAATTTAAAATCTCTCCTTCAATCTGTTTGGATAAGGGATGATGCCAGCCTACCTTTTGATGAAAAAGCTAAAATTAGCTTTACCTTCAACATTAAAAATCTGGAATTAATTAGAACGAGGGCTATGAGTTTCCATTTAATAGGTTCTCAATTTAACCGGCAACGTCAAGACTTCTCAAGAACCAGAATCACAAGCTGTTGATGCAGAGTCCTCGGAGGATTGGACCTTGTGGCTAAACAAAGATGCGCTTATCGGCGAGATGTAATTACGTAAAAGAATGCCTAGTATGCCGGATAATGAGCATTGCCTGATAGAATCACATGGAACGACCGGCAATAAACGGCACAGCAGAAGCACCTGCTGCCGATTGGTTAATAATCTTCATCTGACCCTTGGAGAGTTTGTCCAAGCCACAAAAGGACTCAAGTACATGCGATACAAAACACAGGCGGTACGTTCTTAAAGGAGAATGTATCACCCATACTTTTTTTTTACTAAGTTAAACCCAGATACCGATACATTTTCTATTTTTGTAATTTTTTGTAATTTTATGACTGTAGATATCTTTATTCTATTGTCTATATAGGACAATTATTGCCTGGAGATGGCCATCTTGCCCAAGTTTCTCTTAACAGCATTCGGAGATTTGCATTATAACAATCACATGGACCACATGAAACTGTAGACTGGGACTTCTACTGAAATGTGTTGTGGGCATGCTCTGTGCAAAGAGAGGGAGGAGGTGAGCTGTGACCATCACCAAATACAAATGGTAATCCTGTGCCATCTATATAAAAGGGTTAAGGCCCATTTACACGCAACGATTATCGCTCAAAAGCCATAGTTTGAGTGATAATCGTTGTGTGTAAATGCTCCCATTTTTCACTCTTTGGTTGAATGATCATTTTTAGGCGAGCATAAAATTCATCGTTCAGTGAGAGAGAAGATAACACAGACAGCATATCCTGTTTGAGGTCCATGGTGCTGTAGTCTCCACGTGGGCACTGATTACATTGTATTCAGCTTGAGCCCCTTGGCAGAACAAAGGAGCTGAATGCAAAGAACAGACCACCTGCTGTTCTCTGCATACAGGTCCTGGAAGCTCATTTATATGCAAATGAAGGTGGCATTAGTGTCCATTAGCAGTTTATGCAAAACAGTCTCTCAAAACTCTCTTGAACAATGATCTTTGCCTCTAAATGTGCTGACACTTATCATTCCAATTGTGCAGGGATCATGATAAAACTACTGAATAGAGATGAGCGAACGTACTCTTTGCGGGTGTTTTCGCACTCGAGCACCGCGTTTTCTGAGTAACTGACTATTTGGACGAAAAGATTCGGGGGGGGGGGCAGCGGGGGTTGCAGAGGGAAGTGGGGAGAGAGCTCCCCCCTGTTCCCCACTGCTACCCCCCGCTCCACCACGCCGCGCCCCCCGAATCTTTTCGTCCGAGTAGTCAGTTACTCGGAAAACGCGGTGCTCGAGTGCAAAAACACCCGAAACGAGTACGCTCGCTCATCTCTACTACTGAATTGTTCTGTCTCCAGAATAGAACGTGTCATACTTATTAGGCTGGGTTGACACAGGGCGGATTCCCAACGGAAATCCCACGGTTTGGCTGCTGCGAAAAAACGCAAAATTTCCCGCCGGGAGAATGGCTGCTTCAAAACCCGCGGCAGTTTTGAAGCGGCCCGGCCTTCCGACAGCGCGGCCGCAGCGGAAGAAAAAAAAAAAAAAAAGAACATGCTGCGGTCGGCAAGCAGATTTGCCGTCCCGTGTGGACGAGATTCCTGAGAATCCCGGGATTAGCGGCCGCATGCGGATTTGCCGCGGCGAAATTTCGCACGGAATTTCCGCCCCGTGTGAACCCAGCCTTAGGGTGGCTTTACAATGGACAACTATCGGGCAAAAGAGTGTCTGACAGGCGCCCCAACAACTCTTGCTGCTTCTGTGCTTTCACATAGGAGCAATAGCCAGTCAGTGAATGGAGGCGGAGTGCGCCGGAGATCTCTTCTGGCCAACCGCCTGCATGAAGAGTGAACAGGCAGTCGTTCAAAGATGCCTTTTATGCTGAGCAAGTCTACAGCCTTGTTACCTCCAACAGGTCATGACTTGAGGATATCCAACAGAGAGAACACCTGCGGCAATGTCTGAGGCATCGGCAACACTCTACTGAGGAAATCCTGAAAACATGACCTGCTGGGGGGGGCTGTAGGACTAGACTGAGTCTGGGAAACACCGGCCTAGACTGTAGTGTGAACAGAACTTTAGAAATCCTTGGAAAATAGTGGCATATGCATCTTTCAGTCCATGAATACCCAGCGCATTTATGGGCTCAAATACACCATTTTTCAGCCCATCAGCAAAAACGCACAGCGTATTTATGCACGTAAAAAGCGCGCACAAAAGCTCATTGACTGTAAGACAATATGCAGTTTGCTGAGTATTTACGCATGCCCGTTGATTTGAATGGGCTTCTACGATGTGCAGTACGCACCAAGATAGGACGTGCCGCATATTTCTTCACGTGAGCACGCATTACAGGGAAAAATATGCTCAAGTGAACAAACCCAATGAAATTAATGCGCTCTAGTCACGGTGTATTATAATACGCAGCGTATGTATGCCCTGCACTGTAAGGGCCCGTTCACATGAGGGTAGATTCTGCCCAATTATATTAAGGACTTAACCCTTTCCAATCCACTGTCTGATGTCTGAAGACATTCTTATTGAAGGCTGTACAGCTTCGATGTCGGAAGGCGTCCAGCAGGGTCTTCTTACTGTGTATTACTGGCTGCTCTGTTGTCGGCGGCCTCTCCAGCATGTCACATGCCACAATACTTGCTCCAGCCAGCAGATGGCACAATTGTATAATGGCAGAAAGAGAAAGCCCCCTAAGAAACCCTGAATCCAAAATTGGATTGCAAAGGGTTAATACGGAACCGTGGAGATACACTGGTGTACTTTACAGGAGCAACAACAAAAAAATGGCATAATGTCCTACTTTGGTGGGCATCACGGCCCAAAGTAGGTCATGAATGTCTATGGGAGGGTAAAAGTACAGTGAAAACAGATGTTACAGGTGTATGCACCGCAACTTTTTACATATGTTGCCAGGAAACCGTGGAAAACAAATTACATCAGTCGAGTGTTCTTGTGAAAAGCGCAGTGAAACGGATGCAATCCAGACTTTAACACACTAGAGATGAGCGAGCGTACTCGGTTCGGGTGTTTTTGAACTTGAGCACCACTTTTTCTGAGTAACTCACTACTCGGACGAAAAGATTCGGGGGGGCGGGTGTTTCTCTCTCTCCCCCCCCCCACTCCCCTCTACAACCCCCCGCTCACCCCCGGCGCCCCCCGAATCTTTTCGTCCGAGTAGTGAGTAACTCGGAAAAAGCGGTGCTCGAGTTCAAAAGCACCCGAACCGAGTAGATTCGCTCATCTCTAAAACACACATGTACTTGGTAACATAGTATGCAAGTATGCAATCCCTGGCCCGAACATGCCACCTGCACCTCAGAAATATTGCTAAAAACTGTCCATTCCTCACCACGGACACGCTAAAGACACTCATTGCCCTCATCCACTCCCGACTTGACTACTGCAACTCACTGTTCATTGACCTTCCCTGCACCAAACTCTCCCCTCTCCAATCCATACTAAATGTGGCAGCCGCGCTCATCTTCCTGTCCAGCCACTTCTGAGAGGCCTCTGCGCTATGACAGTCACTGCATTGGCTGCCCATCCACTACAGAGCCAAATTTAAACTCCTACCCTCACCCACAAAGCTCACCCCAATTTTAATGACCTCTCTGGGTATTGTAGTCTGCCCATTCAGTTTATTACTTTAGTTGTCCACCTTTGTACCCGCTCAAGAATTCTTCTTGAGTATTGGTGCCCAAAACAGTACTCAATATTCCACGTGTCGTCTGACCAGTGACTTGTAAAGAGGAAGAACAATGTTCTCATAATGTGCCCCATGATCTTATTTGCCTTGGCAGCAGCTGCCTGACACTGGTTGCTCCAGTTTGGGCTAATGCCCACAGACGGATTATTCTAGCCAAAAGGGGAGAACTAGAGGGATCTGCCCTATAGCCCTGCCCCCTCTCTTGGATAAAGAGGAATCACTATGAGAGCCCTCTAGCCCTGCCCCCTATCTCACCAAATATGGAGAGTTCTCTAGGAGATTCACTGTAGCTCTACCTCCCTCTCTCTCCATGCTATGGGGGATTCCTTCAGCCCCACAGGGATGCCAGGCTGTTTCACGATCCTCCACCATTGATTTCAACGGGGCTGGTGTTTCTGCCATCAACCCCATTGAAAACAATGGACGATATCACTAAAAGAAAGAACATGCTGCGATTTGTTTTCTATGTGCTGTTCAGGAAAACATCGCAAATGTGAATGAACTCATTCCAAAGAATGTGTTTCATATTTATGTGAGAGGTGTGTGTACCGCAACGCGCAAATCTCGCATGATTTTCTTGCCAGTGTGAAGAAGCCCTTAAACCTCATTTGTCCCTTTTTGCCCAGTGTTTCTTTCACAGCCCAAGTTTGCATACGCCTGCGTGAATGAGCCCCTGGTGTGCCAACAACGAGCCAGGAAACCATGACCAGTCACCGCTGCCGAACCCCCGACATGACTACCGCTAAGAGGAGCTTTATAGCGCAACTTCCTCCCTCTAAATAAAACCAGTGATTTCAGCAGGGTCGACAAAGGGTACTTCCGGGCATTAGAGCATCATGCCGGTGGTTTAATAACCACAACTTTGCTGACCAGATCCCATTAAAGTGACACTTGGGTCTAAATGATCAAAACCATCTACAGCATCCTCTCTAAAAAAGTAGAAAACAAGTCCTCCGAGGACCATCTAAAAGGGCGGCTCCGATGTGTCCCCTTCAAACAGCTTGCAAAGCATCACATTCTAACGTGTAAACCCGATACGAAGTGATCTACAGCTTTATAAACCAGAGAACACCAGATTAGCCGCAAGCACTCCCCATTTATGTGCAAATGACATGGCATGAATACATTAAAACCTGCTGAGTGCAAAGATTCCACAAATTACTTTTAAGCAAAACATAGCTTGGATATCAAGGTTTCTCCCAGCCTTTGATTCCATTACTAAATATTTCCACTCATCGGATGTCTTGTAATGGGGAAAGAAAGTATTCAAACACCCAAGCAAAGCAGATGAGGCACCGTATAGACTACAGACAGTGGAACATATAGGCGCAAGGTCCGATGGAAGTAGGTGGAGACGTGAGGGGGGGGGGGGGGGGGGGAGGGGTTGTTTCGGTAAGTTATGTCCGTGCAGCTGGAGTTCAATAATTGGTAAGAGTTCTTCCCATTTTCTAAACCACAATAATAAAAATTCCCACTCGGATTCAAAGCAATTAAGCGGTGGTAAAGTTTGCATGACCTCTATGACTTCAAATAGTCTTCGTTTTCATAGTAGGGGGTGTGTTATCTCACGTAGTTCCGCTGATATTTTTGTATCCGGTGTTGAAAGGCTTCAGCATTATAGCAAACTTCCAAGTAACCCGGACAACCGCTCCATGCTAATTAGGTTTTAAAAAAAGGTAGTAGTAGTAGTAAACCGGGGATGGAACCTGCAGTACATTATATAAAGGCGTCCTACGGAAAGACCACTCCAATGAAGGACTATCGAGAGGACATAGAGGGTGATGGAGGAACAACACCCTCTGACTACTAGACCATCTCTCCCACACTACTATCCACTAAAAGGGTTTGGCACGTGAATTTTTTTTTAACTATAGGTGCAAATTTCAGAAAACACAAACAGGTAGTTACCCGTCATCTGGATGGGTTCACATCTACGTGAGAACCTCCATCGCAGATTCGGCTGAAACACCGGAAGAAAAAGCGCTGCATGCAGTATTTTTCTTTCGGCCAAAAGACGGGCAGCTGAGGAGAAAGCAGATAGACCCAATTATAGTCAATGGGGTCCGTTTAACGCTGCTTGGTTCCATCTCTGGATGTCACCTTTTGGCGGCGGGGATTCCTCTTTCCTGCTTCCCGAATGGAGCAGGACAGCGGAATCCCCAACACGGATGTGAAATCACCCTCAGCCCTGCAGCTCAGCAGTCCTCCAGGTCTATGTTAAGGAACGGCTACCACCTGACGCCATAGTAGTCAGGTGCTTTTCTCCTGGCATCATGGCTCCCAGCAGTGGCTAGAACAGCACTATTCTACTTTATCTGCCGTTAGTATCGCTTGACTTTCTCAACATAGTCGGTCATTGACTACGAGGGACTGACAATACTTTCCTAGGATAACGACCACTTTGTTCTAAAGGGGGTCAGACATAGATGGCATATCCTAGCGCCATGCCACCAAGGTCTATGCTGAGACAACCTAGTAAGACGAGGAGGACCACTTCATACCTCGTATCTAGACAGTTGGTGGGGATTAGCCTTCTGCAACGTTGACAAGTCCCACGTAGGAGCTAGAAGTAAACGGTCCACAGTCTTGACCTCTCAGAACAATTCTTCTCCCAATGTTCCCATGGAGGACGGAGTATCTGGCACATCTACATACAGGGGGACGGCTAGTTGTTTTGCAGAGTGAGATAGGCGATACTTAAACACATTTGTCAGTGTTAGTTGGATTCACGGCTACATGAAGTAATTTAGCAGACAATCTGTCGGAGGCTTTTGTAGCAATACTTGGCTGGATTGTTAATTATGCTGCGTCTAGTGAAGAAAAAAAACATCTCTGCCACTTCATCAACAATCTGCTATTCTCTTCTGCAGAAGTCTCTGGATTTCATTAGCTGAACCACCTGAGACAGAGTACAAAAGCCCGCAGTTACTGCAGACATCAGTGGCAAAATACCAGTTTATACGCCAACAATCTTGGAAGTGGATGGAGGTTTGTCCGTCTGATGGAGAATAAAGTGTTGTGCCTCGTACGGAGAACTCCTCGCCATGTCTTACCGACCAATCCAGTTGCCACAACTGCCCAGACGAATGCCCTTCACGTCATATGCTCAAAGAATATTGCTGTATATATGTATCTATCAAGATTCGATTATGTACAGGGGGTGGACAAAAATATGGAAACACCGTACATAACGCATGGGATTTTACACTATAGCACTGAGCTGCTCTTTTGACCCCTTCCTGGCTGGGAGCTTTCCTGCCAAATGTGTGCTTACTTCACCTCTTGCCCTGCTCTGGGTGGTTTGGGAAGCCAGCTGGTAACAGCAACTGGGTGGCTCAAACCCCTGACCAAGGCTCAACGTCCACAGGCGGGTTTGATTTGCGGAATCTGTGTGTTTAATCAAAATTATTATGGTGTTTTGAACGTCGTGCTAATCGCGTTACAACACTTCCAATGATTTCAATGGGGCCTCACAGACCTGCTTAGAAAACACTGATTTTCAAGTGCTGTTTGCTCTATTTTGGTGCATTTTGGTGCTTTTTAACGCATCTCCTCACCCATCCCAATGATGGGTTGTGTTAAACGCTGTTGAACGCAGTAACCTGTGTTTGAAAATGCCGATAGAAATCGCGGTAACACTCCGACTATTGAAAGCATTCTTACTTTGCAGCACCCTTTCCACACCTGCCCAAAAATGTTGCACATTATTGTATCTATTAAGTACAGTCAGTTACTTAACAATTCTAGCAGACTCTTCCCTGAAAGCCTCAGACCCCCGAGCAGAGAACCTACAGAGACCCCTACAGCCGGCACTTATATCTTCTCTGCTGCAGAGGTCATTAGATATTTTTATTTCTGGAGTCAAAATGAGCGATGTGATGGTACCGATTCCAGAACCACAATGGAGTAGGAAAAACAAGGGCGTACGGTGCCCAACCCATTTACTGCAGTCCCCGACACCGTGCCAGGCTGGTCTATGCTGCCACTCCGGCGAGGGCAGAGAGATCTCAATCTCATTCATTGGAACGAAAGCAAACACATAAATCAACAGGCTTCTGGCGCAGGGGCCGTGTAATTAGCAGGTTCATTTACACAGGTGGGCAGTGATTAAATTACTTTCCAGTCTCATCTGAATACCCAAGGCTGCCGTCACATCTGTGGTGGGGTCACGTCTTCCTGCTCTGTTTGGGAAGCAGGAATGGGGAATCCCCTGGCTGAACGGATCTGACTCACGACAGAACCAAACAGCGCCGAACGGACCCCATTGACTATAATGCGGTCTGTACGATTTCCGCTTAGCTGCCCGGCATCTTACCGGAAGAAGCAGCTCCGCCTAAAGCAGTATTTCTTCCGGTATTTTGTGCTGGGTCTGCGATGGAACCTCAGAACAGAGGCTACAGCGCGGATGTGAACCCGGACTAACATTTCAGTTTGGTAAGCATGGTGAGTATTAATGCAGCACCCTTTCCACCATCAGATTATTACTATAGTAGTACATTACATGGCCACTTTATTAGAGACACCGACGCTTCCACGATTCGGGCTTCCCTGTATAGAAATTAGACCTGTGACCCTGGAATACAGCATAAGAGTTTTCTGTGAATTAGATTCATTCTGAATCTCCATTAGAAAGGAAAATTGCGCGTTCTGAGCAACTTTTAATGAGGCTTGGCCATCGGTGATTGACCAGCCAGGGCCAAGTTTTCATAAACTGCCAACCTTGTGGGACTTTCTTGTGTAGTGGTGTCAAGAGTATTCCGAGAATGGAGTGACTGAAGAAAAACAGCCAGCGAAAGGGGATCCAATGGACATAAACAACTCATAGATGAAAGGGGTCAGGGGAGGATGTCAAGAATTCTGATGAGCAGATGGTGCAAAGTCACGTAAACCGCAACCAAATGTAACACCAATGCACAATGTCCGGATACACAACTCGTGGTTCCTTAGCTGTACAACGGACGATCAGTCGAAGTGCTATTCTTGTCTACGAAAAACAGAAAAGTGAAATTCCTCCAGGCTAAAGATCACAAAAATTGGATCACTGAGCAGTGAAAACCATCACCAGGTCAGATCAATCCAGATTTTTGTTTCTCCATGCTGATGGAAATTCGTCGCAAGCAGCATGAATTGATGAACCCTTCGGCCTCCCTCACACAGGGCGTTTGCAGAAACGCAGCGTTTTGCAACGCTGCGTTTACTGCAGATTCCGCCCCGTTTCAGCAGCGCTGGCATACTTTATGCCAGCGTTTTGGCTGAGTTTTCAGCTCGGCTGAAAACACAGCCAAGAATGCTGAAAAGAAAAAAAAAAGCAATACTCACCTAGCCGCTGCAGTCCGGGTCGCGGCCGCTGCTCTCCTCTCTGCCGCTGATCCGGGCTTCCTCGGCACTAACAAGTCTATTGCCGGAGGCCAGGTTTGAGAACCCCGGCTCCGGCAATAGAGTGCTGTGATTGGGCATCGAGCAAGCGCCGACAACCAATCACAGCCCTTCATTGACTGTCTCAGCCAATCAGCGCCGGCAAGCTCTGATTGGCTGAGACAGTCAATGAAGGGCTGTGATTGGTTGTCGGCGCTTGCTCGATGCCCAATCACAGCACTCTATTGCCGGAGCCGGGGTTCTCAAACCTGGCCTCCGGCAATAGACTTGGGAGTGCCGAGGAAGCCCGGATCAGCGGCAGAGAGCAGCGGCCGCGACCCGGATTGCAGCGGCTAGGTGAGTGTTTACTTTCTTTTTTTCTACCTAGCCTAGCTGGGACTGATTTTCGGGGTAGGGGTTCTATTACAAGCCCTCCCCCCGAAAATCGGCGAGCGGTTAACACTGCCAAAAACGCGGCACCAAGTGTTGCCGCGTTTTCAGCAGTGCTAAAACCGCTGCCCATTCATTTCAATGGGCAACGCAGGGCTGAAAACGCCCCAAAATAGAACTTGCATCGCTGTCAAAGCGCTGCGTTGGGAGGCGCTGCGTTTTCAGCCCTGTGTGAGCAGCCCCATTGAAATGAATGGGAGTGTTGTACAGCGTTTAGCGCTGGGCTGAAAAGGCAGCGCTAAACGCTGTATAAAACGCCCTGTGTAAGGGAGGCCTTCCTGTCAGCTGTTCAGAGCATATCAGCCCCTCCAGCTTCCTGTCCACGTGGGCCAATATTCCCACAACATATTGCTTGCGCTTAGGAAGAGGTCCACCATGCTACTACTCTAATAAAGTGGCCATTCACTGCACGTGCCTCAGTATGAGTAACAGAGTCGCTTGGCCCAATTTGGAGACATCTATTGTTTCAGTGGCCAAGAGAACCAACACCCAAAAGTTCAGGAAAAGGACAAAAAAAAAATAGTTCATGGCAAGTGATTCTATTCTGGGTTGAACAGTCATTTTCGTTGGCCTGCATGTACGTCTTGAGGATCAATACCTCCTACTTGATGTAGATTGTTCCTTATTTACTCGAGTTTATCTGAAACTATGAAAACTTTGATAGGCGGCACCTGCTGCATCCTTACATTTAGGATTACTAACCCAATTTGTCATTGTAAATCCCCCAACAGCTGCCTCATACATTGTAATCACCTTCATTGCTGTACATAACTCCTAGTAAGTGAGCGGCAGCCCAGAAGGTTGGCGTCAGTCGGCGCTCCGTGTCCTGTGACTACACTTATGCTGGAAGCTCTACAAGGTCATAAAGTAAGCTTTGCTCAGAACCAGATCATTTTTTAGCTATTTTAGGTCATTGAGAGATCGGAGGAGTACGAACCTTCTGAAATATTATTTACATGTGAAAAGACTGCAAGACTGAATATTGTCCAGCTACTCCCGATACAGCTTTTAGTCAGGGCTGTGGGGTCAATAAGACAAAAAACGTCCAACTCCGACCATTAACCAGTGCTGCCCACATGAGCAATACTGGCCAATCAGAATAGCATGTAAGGTCTTTGACTACCTGATGCACATTGTGTATTACTATGCATTGGTAGTCCCAGAAGCGGTTCGGGCATCTTTGTCTCTCTGGGCCTAGAGGGTCACTTTAACAGTGATAAGATAGACAGCAAGACGTGGAGGGGTGATGACTTATACTACCCATGGAAGTCTATGCAGAGCGGAAGGGCAAGAAGGAAGCTGTCGCAGAGTAAGATAGAAAAGCAGATAGAATCATACAGATGCTGCTGCAGCTAATAGTGTTTTTACCTTCTCACAGTTCTGGAAGTCACAGCTCCACTGCTCAGTACTGCTGTATAATGTTCGCCATTATTCTGTTATTTATGTATGTGTTACAAACAGGTAACAAGAATCTGCTGTTTTCTCTATATGATTTGTATAGAAGACATTATAGCAGTCTCCACCCAGGAGGACCGAGTCATAGAAGAGGAAACTGGTGAGAAATGCCATACACAAAAGTCATATAATGGCCAGAATTAGTGTTATTCCTCATGGACATACATGATGGCTTACTATGAAAAGTCAGGTAAGCTTGAAAATGTTTACTTTGAAGTTGTTAAATTTCTACCAACTCTGATTCTACCCCAAACTGATTTAACCACATAGCCCTGTCTTAAGGTTCTGTACAGAGCTATAGAGGGGTTCCTGTGTCCATGACCCCCATTTATCGTCCAAAGGGTAAAGCAGTTACAAAGAGGGTTTTTAGGTCTGGCAGACCTAGCACATCCGTGCATTACATGGACAGTGCATTGATTTCGATGAGAAGCGTATAATTCTTCATTTCCCCTGCAGGCAATTAACATCCCCACCAGATTACTCAATGAAAACCCAAAATGAAAATCAGCATTCCTTACAACCTCACACTTCCAAAGCAAGAGAAGTAGAGCACAGAAATCCCAGACGTGACCTAACCTCTCCCCAGTACTAAAAGCAGCACGGAAATTTATAGCTTTGTACTTGGCAGGGTGATCCCATAGAGCCGTACAACAAGACTCATTTCTAAACAAGCTGCCACTTCCCTAAAACTCAAAGGTCCTGCTTTTCATCACTTTTTTTTCCCCAAGTCTATAGAACACATGAGGAACAGTCCACGGCGAAAACCTAAGAGGTCCTAGGAGAGAGGAGGCCTCATAAAATGGTAACGATATAAGAGTAATGATAAACGGATAGATATACAAACGTAAGAATAGAGGGCAGAAGAGCACATTAAAGGGGGATTCCGGAGACTCGGCAAAATTTTCAAAATTTCTTTAAGATTTCCACTGATTGGAATTATTCCAAACATCCGTCTAAATCAACAGACTGGGCTCCGTCACTTTTTTGCGGCACCGCTGCTTTCTGACCAGCTTTAGATGTCCACTTTGTCACTTAAAAAGGCTGCCTGTAAGTGCAAAAACTACATCCCCCACAATGCCCCATTCCCAGTTACTGACGAGTGCGGATTCATAACTGTAGCATCATTCCAGAATGTGAAGGCACTGAGCATGCCCGACCAGTAAGACAGCGGAGCCTACAGGTCATAACCACTGGATACCAATGGAGAACTAAGCAGGCGGACCACAAGTAAAGTTATATCTCTGTAGCTCTGTAAACAAGTTATAAGATATTACAAAGTTACACGTAATCGCCTTATGAATCATATAACCTTCACTTTGAGTTGTCGTAATACCCCTTTAAGAGAAACCGCTGCCTAATCGCAGTGTAGTTTATGCATAATAGGTTTATATTTCAGCAAAACGTGAGACTGGCCTGACGATTTAACGAATCAGAATGGACATTTCACTGCTAAACTGCCTGTATTACTGAAGGACATGCATCGATAGGCGGTCTACCGTAGTAGCGCCCCTCTGCAGTACAGTGCGGTGCTACATGTTCTGGACCAAGACGAACGGCTCAGTTGGATACCATTGAGGGCGGCTCCATGTTGTGTTTCTGGTATACTGTGTGTACTGGACCCTGTCCCCTACATACGTAGGAAGTGGTTTACAGTCTCCATAAGTCTGTCTGACGTCTCCATGTAAGGATTTGCTTTATCTGTATTAGTCATCTGCCTACTATTCTTCTTTTATCTTAATTTTTGCTCATTTTGAGTGACATTTTTGGTGCCTTCGGAACTGATTACCAATTTTCAACAATCTCAAGTTGTAATACATGACCTGTTGGGGGCCCCCGAAGACTGGAGTTGAGAAACACTGATTTAGATGACCTAGTGAGACACCTGGCTTTATCAAAAGAGAAGTTTGAATTGCTTGCCTCCAGATTACAGGAATAGAATTTACTACAAAAATGTACAACTTCATACTTTCGTCACGCCAAATTAGCATTACTGTCTGACAGAAAGTCAATGGAACTCCTTTTGAAGCTGATCAACTATTCAAATCATACGTGGAACCTCTGCAGTGACCTGAAGGTCGTGGCACTCCTGTTGGGTCTACGGTTGGGGTACACAACACACGTGTGATGACAGCAATCATTACAACGTGACGCAGCCGCCATCCAGAGTTGAGCACAGCGTGCTACAAGCATCGCTGGTTGATGCAATGTAAGTGTACCTTCCATCACTTCCCATTAAGCTGGGCCTGATGAAGAACTTTGTCGTGGCTATGGGTCAGAATGGAAATGCTTTCCAGTATCTGAAGGACAGGTTCGGAAAAAGCAAAACCGAATCCAAACTAAAAGCAGGAGTTTTTGTTAATTCTTGAAATTCGCCAATTCATGCGGGATGACACATTCAGATCCGAAATGGAGCGCTTGAACTCACCGCTAGCTGTGCCAAACTTTCTTGGCGAGCATCGGGCTGACGACTACGCTGAACTTGTCAGCCACATGTTAGCAGCGTATCAGCAACTCGCCTGACGAATGTCGCTCAAAATTCATTCTTACATTCTCAACCGGATTATATGGGCGACGTGAGTGATGAACACGGGGAAACATTCCACCAAGATATTGCCGCCACGGAAGAAAGATACATGAAAAAAAATAAATAAAAAAATTAAATAAAAACCACCCTGCAGGCGCCATCGGGGTCTCTACCACTGCTCTGCGGCATTCCTGCAGGCTTCGGTGACATTGTCAGCCTCCAAATTGAATGTCTTTGATTGGTTCATCGAGCGCTGGCTCTGATTGGTTCTCAAGCTGCGGGCTCAGCCAATCAGAGCAATCTCTTGCTGGAGGCGGAGTTTAAAACCCTGTTACCAGCAAGAGATGGTCTGTCGGAGGCTGACAACTTGACCGAAGCCTACAGGAAAGCTGGAAAGCGGCGGCAGGGACCTGGACGGTGCCTGTTAGGTGAGTATTCCTTTTTTTTCAGCTTCCTTGGCCGCGCTTTCAGCTGTGCTGAAAATGCAGCCAAAACGCTGGCAAAATGCATGCCAGCGCTGCTGAAACCGCAGTAAACACAGCAGTGAAAAATGTTGCGTTTTTGCAGACGCCTGTGTGGGGGAGGCCTAAAGCACTTTTGAATGGTGTATGTACATCGCTTAAAGACTCGCTCATCATTCATTTTATGCAGGCATAAAAGTCATCATTGGCTCGCCGGAATACACAGGGGTGGGAGCTGGAACTGTGTAATAGGTGGCGCTGGTAACTGCAAGCAAAGCTCTCACTGAAATCTATAGGACCCCAGCCTGCAATTACAAGCGCAGCTCCCATTGATTTCAATGAGAGTTGTGCTTGCAATTACAAGCGCCAGCCACTACACAGCGTCGGAGCAGTGCTTCCGCTCAAACCCCTGTGCATCCCGGCCGGTGCTGCTTGGATAACCTGTTGTGTTTGAGGGTGGCTTAACTTTCCCATGACCGATGACAAGAGAAAGGAGGATCACGGACGTTGAACTTCAACGCCCGATCCCTTTGTTCCCCAGTAAGTAAGCCGCCACCATCGCTGCCTAGCTGTGCCTTAAGTGCCTAAACACTTGGACGAGCCAAATATCCCTGTGTATGTGGGAGCTGGTGGCAACAGACTGCTCCTCCAACTTGTGTAACCCCGATGGACAAGCATGGTCAGGCTAGATCACAGTGCGACGTAGCATATAATATATTTCTACGTTGTCACATGACATGGTATGTGAACACGCAATGCTCAGTAGCCACGACATGCCAACCATAGCAAGTCCAATGATGTTGGCGCTTTCTGTAATGGAGAGCACGTATTTGGTTTTACTCATAGGGTTCTACTGATATCGCACGCAATGATTTTCTTCCTTTTGGGTGATGATAAAATAGCATAAAAAAGTAGCTAAAGCTTGTATAAAACATGCATGTAATGCGGTATCGCACTGCGCGGTATTGCACTGCACGGTATCGCACTGCGCGGTAATGGTGGAGCGAATGCCTGAAGAAGTCTGCCCATTGAAAATGCAAGTGGAACGGACAGACTTTATCCAAAACGTTTTCAGAAGACTCTGTATGCCAGGAGTCTGGAAACGATCAAGGACCTAGCCTGGTTGTAACACCTGCCCTGGAACAATGCGGAGAAGCAAGTTCAGCCAAAACCACTAACAGATGTAGTAAAACGCCGCTGCAAATCCAACAGCTTCTGGAAATCCTCTTTTTACGGTGAGGCAAGAAAAAACAAGAAGCGGCAGCTCATATTCTGCTATTGTTAGTCAGCGCAGCCGGAGGAGAACCTACCTGAGAGGAAGGCCAACTTCTTCTTCAGTATCGGTAAAATCACAGTGGCGTCCATGTTTCCTCGTTATGGAGCACAAGTCTCTGAAACAAAGAGAAAAGGAGCTTAACGAACCTCATTAAGAAAGACAATCATCATCATCCTCACCTTCTATCCATCCATCCATCCAGAGACAAAGCACTGTGGGGACTTAAGGGGCTAACAGGCGCCTTTCAGTCATCAATAACAACTAGGGCTGGTCGATTTAGCCAAAAACTAAAAACTTCATTTTTTTTCAATCTGTTCTCAATTTTAATCTTGATTTGTTTGTTTTTTGCTAAATCAGCTAAAAATACCAAGATATGCATTTTTAAAAAAAGTAAGGGAAATACACGCACGGCAATTTCTTAAAGCGACGCTACTGTTTCAGGACAAAAGCTTGTCGATGGACTCAAGCGAGGGGGTATATTACCTGCTGTGCCTTAGATACGCTGGTTCGGGATCCTGTTTTTAGTTATCCAAGATGGCCACTGCAATTTTTTAGCTTCCTAATGCACATCCTGCACTGTTCTCCGATTGGCCAGCACTGATCATGTGACCAGTGCTGGCCAATCAGAGAGCAGGGTACACTTCCGTATTAGTCTAACACTACCAATGCATTGTGGGAATTAGATAGTCTGAAGATTGCGTCTGACATCTTACTCCAGTTGAAGAAGGGACCTGCAAGCAGCCAATCACAGGGGCATCAGCAGGTAATACAAATGCCCCCTCCGATCCCAGGACTAAATTTTATTCTGGAACTGGAGGGGTCAATTTTATGTATACTGAATTAAATGGGATAATTCTGATAATCAGTATTTATCAAGGAGTTGCTGTGTATGCGATTCCCTTATGTAATAGAATGGGGTATGAACTGTTTATACACAGAAAGGATGGGGTTCCACTCCCTGCAGTCATCCCAGCCCCCCATGTTGGACGCACATACTCCATCTACTGTCTTCTCCCACCACCATCACAGCCTCCATATACTATCCCCATCACCAGTCATGACAGCCGCGCTCCCCGACATCCCGTTTCTCCAAAAAGTTAGAATTGTGCTTCATCAAAATGACGATTAACTAAATTAAATTAATTGCCCAACCGTGACAATAACTCAAAAAAGTTTACACCAAAATGACAAGTCCTGGGCACTGTGGTTGACTGGCTCCTGGGATTTATCCTACTCTATCCGAACTATAAAGGCAAGGCTCACACACGGCATTTTTCAGATCCCCCCCTCCATAGTGGATTATTATATGGTTGGTGTTGGACAGCGTTACCTGAACTCCATTTTTAAATCAGATCTTCCCAGATTTCCTCAAACATTAGTCAAACAGCCTCTTTTTTGATAAAACACCATTTCCAAAGATACAACCACTAATAGACCTATCCTTAAAATAAAAATACAAAAACACAAATTAAGGCCTCATTGTTCAGCTACAAAGCACAACTGAATGGACCTTTTAAGGCCCATTTAGACGGGACAAACGTCAAGTAAACGATGCCCGACACTCATCCCCACACATACTAGCTCTTGTGCTTCTGCATGGGATCTAGTATCACTGGCTCACAGCAGGGTGGCTGGAGGAGATTTCTCTCCTCTCACTCCCCCGCCCCTCTCCATTGACTTAACATAGTGGCCATTCAGTACTGAACAGCTGCTATTTACAGTGAGTGATCAGCTAATCGCCCATCGTTTGTGCTGCATAAACGATGAGCTGAACGATCATCGTTCAGTGCAAATAGCAGCCGTTCAGTACTGAACGGCTGCTATGTTATGTCACTGCAGAGGGGGGAGGGAGCACAAGGAGAGAAATCTCTTCCAACCTCCACGCACCCCTGCTGACCGCTCTGTGAGCGAGCCAGCGATAACAGCAAGGGAGTGAGTATTAGGCATCATTTGCCCAACATACGTCCCATCTAAATGGACCTTTAATTGCATTGTGCACTTCGCTCGGAGTACTTTTACACGCAGCGAGAAATTGTTCACCCAAGCAAACGACGGCACAGTTCGCTCGGGCGGTCAGTTTAGACACAAAGATAAATAGTTTATTTTCATTTTACCAGGATTGTTCAGTTCTTTGTAGCAGTAAATCAGAAGGACTGAACGATCCGTGTTTAAACTGAACGATTAGCGAACGAGCCAACAATGATTTGCATGCTTGAAATGAACGATAAGCGAACAAATTGTCGTCTATCGTTCAATCGTTGGCTGTGATTACACGGAACGATCGTTCACATTTTTTTGTAGAAGCACCTTCACTCTGTTTTTCTGTACCTTCCATCCGCTATCATGGCGACTACAAACGAGAACAATGCATAAACTAAGCTGAACAGCACTCCAACGCATGACAAGCATGGATGCCTCTTCCATGGGGATAACCCTCATTACCCCCAACCATACAGTCCATCACTAGTAGCATGGCTTGAACAAGGCTGTGCTCAGTTGAAACCTTGCACCGGCTTTCATGGAATAGAGATCCTTTTTTTCGACCCCGCACTCTAGAAGCGGCCTTCTACTACTTCTGATGCTATATATGAAAACCAGCTCATTCCAGGAGCGGGGCCGGGTAACACTCATGAGAAGTAGGGGCACCGGTGGCCAGACCCCACTCAAGACGTTTACGGCATAAACTTCTAAGATCGGGAGTCTCCTTTATTGCTGTCTTCATCAGACATGAACTGAAGGAAGCTCTTGACGTTTGTGTCTTGTACCAATTTACATAAACATGATAAGAAATATTGTTTACTCAAAACTAAGGCCAGAAGTATACCGCCGCCACACCCTGTAGACAAAACAGAGGGTTATCTTTACGCTTTTGAGGACAAGGACAATTTTTGCATTTCTGTTTTCATTTCTTCATCAGAACTTTCAAAACAAAATCATAACTTATTTTTTCTTTCGACACGACTTTCTACAGTGCCAGAAGTTTTACAAATCTCTAAGTGGGTTGAAGTGGAAAGAACGTAATTGCGACTTTTTGGGGGGGTGGTGATTTTTTTATGGTATGTACGGTACAGTACAAAATTGTACATTAAATTTATTCTGTGGGTCAGCACGATTACGGCAATACTGAACACACCGATACCTTTTCCCGTTTTTCAAATTTTTTAAAAAATTGTGTGTATGGGGTTTAATACGATTAAGTCTTGATTAAACTTAGTTTTTTTTTCCCCAAAAGGGAATTGAATTTGCAACTGTCTCATTGCTTGTACAATATACTGCAATACTTCTAATATTGCAGAATATTGTACATTTATTGCCAACCTATTAAACCCACAGTCACGGAATAATAGACTGAAATCCATGGCAAACCTTTACTAGGCCCCAGGATGTCAATGGCAACTAAATGGCACCCCCAATGTTATAATGGGGAGGGGGGATTGGGGGACCGAGGTGGTCATCTGTCCTGTCCAGCCATTTAAATGCCTTAGTAATTATGATCAGAGCATCTAAATGGTTAAATGGCTGGTATCAAGAATGATCGAAGCCCCGTGTCAGCTGTGTTTTTACAAGGTATGCAGCAAGCTATGTTCCGGAGCCCGCTCCATACAAACCCTACACCAATCCACCATAAGGAGTTTCCAACCCCCATAAAAGTTTTTGCATTTATTTATTTTTTAAGTAGCAGCTTACACAGGTATAAAACAACAAAAGGAGTAATCCCCATCTTACCAACCCGTCGCTGCTCCCGTTCCATACCGATGCTTCCCTGGTCAACCAGCGCCGGCAAAGAGAAGTCGAAAAGACGTGACCTCTGCAAACAAATCAATGGCTGCAGTGGTGATGTGTTGACACCATCAAGGTCACCACTGGGGCCAGCGACCGGCCGGTAGACTCAGGCAGCATCATCACGGGAGCATCAGGAAAGGCGAGATGTACTCCTTTTATTTTATAGCATTGTTAGTGGTTTTTAAAAATTTCATGGGGCTGGAAAACTCCTTTAATGCCAGAAGCGGAAAAAAAAGCTATAGGACCAAGAAACACAGAGGGGTAGGAATGATTTAGAAGCAAATGGGTCGAAACTTAATAGCGCTTTTGCCAAAGGAAAAAATTCAGAAAGCTCCTGCTGCCAGTAAATTTCACATTTGTTACGTCCCAAGGACCCGCTGCCTGCCAGCTCCAGAGCTGTCAGCAATAACCCAGCAGAACAAATCATATACAGCTGTCTACATTATATACACTGTACCATGTAGGCTGGGTGAGGCTATGCTAAGACGAGGGAACTGCATAAGTAACAATTCCAGAGCTGTAGTAAGGTTCTCATCGCATGGTTGACTTGTAAATCCATCAGCCATAGACCTCATACTACAAGCTTCTGTCAAATAACCGGTAATCTGCTAGAGAGACACCAGGCTCCGGTGCGGGATTGGCCAAGCGTTTATGTGTCTTGAAGGTAGAGAGGTGGGAAAGTCCATAACGGACAGCACTGGCAGCAGCTTATCTCCCATGAGCAAAAAGTTCAGACAGTTGAATTGTAAATGCCCTCCAGCCCTTACCCTCCCATTGACATCAGCTGTCGGGGGGGAGTATAGGGTATCCACGATACAAACTAGGTGATCGGCAGACCTGCTGCAATCATCAGGTTTGGCCAATAAATATTTAACCCTTTCCAATCCACTGTCTGACCTCTGAAGACATTATAATTTAAGGCTGTACAGCTCTGATGTTGGAAGCCGTCCGTCGGGGTTCTCTTACTCTATATTGCCAGCCTCTCTGCTGTCAAAGCCTATCCAACGTGTCACCTCATGCAGTACTGGCTTTAGCCAGCAGATAGTTTCATTGTATAACGGTAGAAAAAGAGTAAACCCCCTAGGAAAACCAGTATACAAATTGGATTGGAAAGGGTTAAGGGTAGAGATGAGCGAGTATACTCGCTAAGGGCAATTGCTCAAGCGAGCATTGCCCTTAGCGAGTACCTGACCGCTCGAGACAAAAGGTTCGGGTGCCGGCGCGGGGGAGCAGTGAGTAGCGGCAGTCAGCAGGGGGGAGCGGGGGGGGAGAGAAGGAGAGCAAGATCTCCCCTCCGTTCCTCCCCGCTCTCCCCCTCAGCTCCCTGCCCGCCGCCGGCACCCGAATCTTTTGTCTTGAGCAGGCAGGTACTCGCTAAGGGCAATGCTCGCTTGAGCAATTGCCCTTAGCCAGTATACTCGCTCATCACTAGTTAAGGGCTCTTTTATACAGAATGATGATTATTCAGATTCTCGATGGATTGCGGGAATCTGAATAATCACTCAGTGCCAGTGACTAAACGACAAACCATAAGCAAATGAATTACCGTTCATCGTCTAGTTTCCGCAGGCATAAAAACCATATGACGATCGGCCTTTGTAAGCAGGCAGTCATTCATCTATGAACAGCTGCCTGTTTACAAAGCCCTTTCTGCTACAAGAATCGCCCGTTATTACCTACAGGTGCATGAAAAAAACTGCATCATACTCGCATGCCAAGCGACTTGCATGTAAGTGTGATGCCTCATTTCTATTTCAGCTATTGGAACAACGTGTGATTTTTTTTCCCGTGCGTGAAAACCGCATGTACAGCGATGCGAAGACAAGAAGCTTGAAGAGCGCAGGTTTAACTAGCGCAATCTAGTTCCGATCTTCTCTGAACTATATCGCACTCCCCCGCGAACACACAACCCAATGTCTATTAAAACAAATTAGGACTTGTCATACATGGCAGACCTGTGTGAACAGAGCCTGTAAAATAGCACACAGAGTTGGCACGCCCCAGTCTACTTCTATAAAGGATCTGTCTGTTGTCATGTATAGACATACAATGGATGCTCTGATCATAATTACCACGACTTCATCACCCCTGCCCCCCGTAAAATTTGTACAGATCCGGATATAAAAACATATGAAATCTTAAGCTGCGCTAAAAGGAAAAATAAGCGCTATATTTATGAAGATTTGTTGTGAAGCTCCGCACATGGCCGAGCTATGACAGGCTGCAGAGCCAGCGTATAATCCGCTAAGTGCCATATCCCAGAAGTAGTCCCCATGGTGTATATGTGCCACAATGTATTTCTCGACTATCTTCGCACCCAATAACAATATGCGGGTGAGATTTCTTCAGGCCCCGTATATCCTTCTCTCTCGGGCACTCTGGCCAGAACAGGACAGAAGAGTCGGCATGATCCTGTTGCACTTTGGGCAAGATCTTAGATCCTTGATGGGAAGCTACAGCGCTTTTACTTCCCAATAAAAGGCCACAACGCCTACAAAGTTTATACAGGCATTTACTTTAATTGGAACTTAAGCAGAGCAGCCAAAAGCCTTTTGAGGAAACGAGCCGCACACATTCCATCAGCCAGTAGCCAAGGACAGGCCGCTCAGACGGAAAGTGCAGCCTTCATCACTACTGGAGGTCTTGAAGGTCCGTTCACATCAGTGTCAGACTTCTGCCCGGAGCAACCGGTGCAAATATACGCTAATATACGAGGCGTAACAATGCTGCATGCAGCGCTATGTCGTCCTGTGAAGTGCCAGAGGGCGTAGCAAAAGCCATACTGGCGCCATTAAAGCCAACAGGGTCTGTTCGGCAATGTTGAGTTCTTTCTTAGGATGGATCGGTTCGGGTCAGGAATTCGGTTTTCCCGGGGAAAAAAGGAAATGGAATCCCTAGTGCAGATGTGAACAAGCTCTAATCTAAATAGGTCAAGGGATCTTAGGCGAGCCCTGTGGCTCTGGGTCCGTCACATCACGTTCATTAGTCACCTGCAGCTCAGTCCCACCCAATGAGTGGAAGGTGCAATACCAGGCACAGCAGCTAGGCGATGTACAGCGCTGTCCTGGTATACAAAAGAAGAGGTCACAGGGCACTATGGTCTCTTCGAATAGCTATAAGGCAGGGGTGCCAGGAGTTGGACCCCAACCGATCGACTGTTGAGGACCTTTCCCAAGGATAGATTGTCAATAGTTCAGTCCTGGAAAACCGCTAAATACATTAGAAGCAGCGTTTGGGTAACACTTGTGATATATAGTTAACTGCCGGGCTTTACTAGAATTGCGACTTGTAAGAATGGCAGGTCCAGTAATTGGTGGTAAACCACAGGTGCTACCCAGGCTGGTAACACTCATGTAATGGCATTCTTAGGGCATGTTCACACAGGGCGGACACAGACATTCTGCAGCAGACCCACAGCTGGACGTTTGCATCAAGACCAGATGCATTTGGTGCAGATTTTGACACAGTTTTTGAGGGCTCATTGTCCACAGAAGGTTCGGATTCTGCATGCGGAATCCCGCATGGAATCCAGGCCCGTGACTGCAGCGGGACACCCTGGTAACCTGTGCGTGCAAGCGGCGGAGTCCATACGGACCCTACGGTTATCTGTACTGTGGATGGGCCGCACAGCTCGCCGACGGACATGCGCAGTACAGATTTTATTTTTAATCTCCTGCTTTTCCCACGGTCCACATGGAAAATCGTGGTAAATTCGCCCCGAGTAGGTTCATTCTAAAACTATCCTGCCACTGTTCATGTGGATTTAGCCAATGGGAAAAATTCGTATGTGGAATTCCAACCCATTTCCGTGCAGATCGCAGTAAGTGACACGGCCCTTCGCGTGGATCCACGCTGAATAGCATTGGAATTCGGCATAAGCATTTCGCCCATTGATCAAGTTAAATCCGCTTGTGGATCCACAGCAGTAAAGCTGCGGCACAGCCACGGATAACAGTAATGCATGTCATTCATTTACTAAAGTGGATCCAGTAACCTACAGTTATTTGTCCTTAAAATAGCAAAAATAGCTGAATTTCAGGAAGAATACAAAATATATTAACGCGAAGAACTGTGTTAGTGGACTCCTGTCCCCGAGGCGGAGTGCGCTAGCCATGCTTGCAGAACAGCACAGCGATGGCGCCCAAGAGCGTGGCTCTGCATGTGGAGGGCCGACTAGAAATGGTAATCTCATCGACAGTAATATCATTATACAGATAACACAGGGTCAATACCTGATGGTCACAGCTCACCTCCTCCCCTTCCCTGCATAGTGACCTCCATAAATATCACAGAGCATACCCACAACATTCCACTACAAAAAATATATATCTCCAGTCTGTTTCTGTGGTCCACGAGGCTGCTGTACAGATGAGGAAGTCACAGCCAATTGTTAGGCTTAGCAACCAGAGCAAAAACTACAAAACAGTAGATTTTTTTTTTTAAATACACAGGGACATGGAAAATAGTCTCCAAAAATGAAATTAAAAAAACATGTTTAACTACTTCCCCCTGCAGCACTCTGTTTTTTCCGCTTTCATTCCCCCCCCACCCCCCCACCCCCAACGTAAAAGAAATCATTACTTTTAATTTGGGCTTTTAATTAAATTTAAACGAGGGCTTGTTTTTTGCAAAAAAAGTTTTATTTTTTGGTACCATTTATGGAACCACTCCTGTGACATTTTTTCCCCATTTATTAGGCTCCCCAGTATATATATATCCACATCAGCTAGCATCACCTTGGTTAGTTATTCCTTTCTAGCTCCAATTTCCTGGACTCCTTCTCCTAAAGTGGGTCATGTGATCTCACATTCTGCCCAGGTGAGAATTACCTGGGCTTATGCTCCTTTCAGTCAGCATAAGGAACATTCCACGCAGGCCGGAATTAGGAAGCAGGACTCACCACGAACCGTGGTAAATTCTACAACAAAATCCACAGGGTGTCTGCAAATTCTGATGCAGAATTGAAAATGGCTTAAAATCTGCCTGCAATTCTGCATCAAAATCCGCAGTTAGAACTGCAGATTGTGGCGAGGAATTGTGCAGCTGCAGATTTGGATGGGTCCCAATTCTCGCCTGTGTAACGTTTCCCAATTCCTGTGTGATGGACCCTACCACACAAACTAATATCTGTTACTGCTGATTAGAAGCTACTGTCACACAGTTATAACGAAGGAGATGATAGTTCAGCCTACTAACTATATAATTATAGTCTGTAGATTATTTAGGTGAATAAAGAGTAATGACAATCACATTGTCCTCCCTGCAGGCAGAGAAGGTACATAACGCATACATATATAATGCATATTGATATATAATGTATTGGAAAACTTTTAAAAAGTGGGGTGAAAAGGGAAAAAGAACATTTCAAATTTTAGGGGGCATTCATTGTTTTTAGAGTAAAATGGAAACATCTACTATATTCTGTGGGTCAGTATGATTACGGCAATCCCAAATTTATATAGTTGCTTTATGCTGTACTACTTAAGGGGGGGGAGGCACGACGACTTTTTTTTTTATATTGCTTTTTGTCGCCATCTTTTATTTTTCCATTGATGGAGATGTGTGAGGGTTTGTTCCCTTAGAATAGCTCATCAATATCAAATCAGTGGGGGTTCAACTCCCACTGCCCCTGATAAAATCATCCATTTGATTAGGCAGTTGTGCTTAGCAAGTGACCCTTCATCAGTCAAATGGCCTTGCTGCAGCTCAATCCCACTCAAGTAAATAGAATTGAGTTGCAATACTGTAAACAGCCACTACACAATGTACTGTGCTGTGCATGATATACAATGAAGAGAATGCAGCTTTTGCCCCCCTCCCCCCACCACTTCACACAGCTATTTAGCAGAGGTGCCTTGAGCCAGATCCCACCAATCTAACACTGATGACCTACCCCAAGAATGGGTCCTTAATAATTGAAGGGATTGTCTAGTTGTAAACTATTGATGGCCTATTCTTGGGACAGGCCATCAATAGTAGTTCGGAGGGGGCTTGCTACCTGGGACCACCTTTAATCAGCTGATTGCCAGGTCGGTGTGCTCATGCACGAACCCGGGAAAACTTAACGCTCATGTTAAAAATAAACGATTTATTTTGGTCACCAGCACAGTTTTTTGGTGAAGACCTTCCATAAAGTTATGAAACAGTAAGAAAAAAAAACTTAAATTACAGTGGAGCAAAGAATAGAATTCCAAATATATAACACGAAAAAGTTTAAAACCGTCAACAGGTGATTTCATATTTTTAGTCTTTCATAAAAAGTGACCACAAACTACAACTAAATATAAAAGTGACTACGCCAACATAAACAAGACCTCATCGACTGCTAACCAAGGAATAATAGTGCATCTCGTCTTGGCCTCCCATTTATGCCAGAGGCACCAAGATGAACCGAGCTGCAGGATCCCAGCAGATATCAGCGGGTTTAAAGGGTTTACCCGTAACTTTACAAAACTTACTACAGATAGTTCATTAGTGGGAATACCCTGCGGCTGTGTCACATGTCCGCGTCAGGAATAACCTCTTAAAGGGCCAGTCTGGTGACATTTTTATTCTTTTATTATGTAACTTTTCCCGCAGTCAAAATACCAAGAACCACCTGTCCGTGAGTGACTGTGTGAGTTACATGTGATGATGTAACAGTCATGCGATCAGTCAATGGGCCCCTGATCATATGACAGTGACGTCATCACAGATCCTTCATCCCTGTGCACTAAATAAGGGATTTCATGTGATCAGTCACTGGGGGCTCCATACGACTGCTGTCCGGCTCTGCTGGTTAAGCACCTGTGATCACGTCATAGTCATGTGTTCAGGGCGAAACAGAGAGCCCCAGTGACTCATATGACAGTGACATCATCACAGGTCCTGAAAACACATGTCTGCTGTCTGGCTCTGCTGGTTTAGCACCTGCAATGGAGTCCTCGTCAAGTAATCAGAGGCGGAGCTCAGAGCCACAGCGACTGATCACATGACAGTGACATCCTCACAGGTCCTGAAAACACGTCTGCTGTCTGCATATATTTATATTCCACAACACTTCTGCTCGATTCAACCCAAACAACCAATCACTGTGAATCAGCCAACCCAAACAACCAATCACTGTGACTCAGCCAACCCAAACAACCAATCACTGTGAATCAGCCAACCCAAACAACCAATCACTGTGAATCAGCCAACCCAAACAACCAATCACTGTGAATCAGCCAACCCAAACAACCAATCACTGTGAATCAGCCAACCCAAACAACCAATCACTGTGAATCAGCCAACCCAAACAACCAATCAGCAGAAGTGTTGTGGAATATAGATATATGCCTGCTGTCCGGCTCTGCTGGTTTAGGACCTGTGATGGAGTCATCGTCATGTGATCAGAGACGGAGCTCAGAGCCACAGTGACTGATCACATGACCATGATATCACCAAAGGTCCTGAAACCACGCCTGCTGTCCGGATCTGCTGTTTTAGGACCTGTGATGGAGTCCTCGTCATGTGATCAGAGGTGGCGCTCAGAGCCACAGCGACTGATCACATGACAGTGACATCATCACAGGTCCTGTAAGCGCACGGCTGCTGTCCTGCTCCGCTAGTTTAGCACCTGTGACCAACTCCAATCCCTTTCACTATATTATATTACCCCATTGCGCCACCAGAAACACTGGTACTATAATTTCCTAATAATTACTAGTTTATACAAGTTCACTAATATTACCTTGTCCCTCTCTTCAGTTGGGACATGTGATCTAATGGTCACCCCCTGGGAATTACTTGCCCCTATGCGAGTCCAGCAAAGAACAATCTCAGACCTCTTGTACAATGAAATTATATGGACTGTATCACAGAGGTTCTTCACAGGTGGGACAAAAACTGCTATCACAGTTACTGATGACCATAGGCTCCTGTCATACAGGCAGGCCAATTTCACATGGGTGAGTGCGATATTAAACCATTATATCGCGTCCGCCAATGTGCGATTTCCCCATGGATGTGAGGAGTTTTTGACAGCACTTCAGGCATGTAGCGATCGAGAAGGTGAAGCGCTGATTGAGAAGCCAGCGATCCAGTTGGGTGTCCTCTGCCTGTCTAAATGCGCCAGCGACCTTAACGGTGACGTCAGCGCTTGCGCAGCTGTTGAGATGACAGTCGTCCCATCTAAATAAGGCTTTAAGGTTTGCAAAGCGAAACAATAAAATGATTATTAGATCCCGTGCGCCGCGCGGCTCTTCATCTATTACTTTGTCTTCCGGGATTCCTTTTATGCCGGCATCAGTGGAATCCAACATCAGAGCAGAAAAACATAAAATAGCCTTTCTTATTAGTGGTAAAACATAATAAAGTACATAATCTACATGACAGAGGCCGCGCGTTCCTCTCGGCACTAGGCACCTCCGCACATGGCAAACTCTACTCCGCCACTAATGATTACATGGGCCACTTCCATTTTATCTTTGTTCTCAATGCAAAGTACTGAAGTATAAAATGTATCACTGTGAACCGGACGCCGTCTGATTACATGCCGATGCTTTGTAAGGCGTAAAAGGTACGGTTAGCGATCTGCCCTTCTTTATAGCCCTTTTAGCCAACTTCACAAGATAAATCCCTTTAAGAGACAGCTTTATTTTTATTGGATTTGTTTCAACTTTCCCCCTTTAAAGTAATTAATACAATTTTAAATACCCTTTTAGAAGATTCTGATTTGCTAGAAAGGAGCCCACCATTCAGGACCCTCAGGTATCAGCCAGAGAGAAGAGCAGCCACAAAGACCAACTCTCGCTCTTGAAAACTTCACACATCCGGGAAGTACTTTGACAGGCCGTTGAAAAATGGCGCTGCGTTTCATTTCCACTGTGATGGCGCTGCAGGAAAATGAAAGGAATTATTGCCTATCCACAGGATAACTATTTGTTTGGTGGGGTCAGAGTGCTGGACCCCGCCCATCAAAAGTACAGGGGTTTTGAAAGTCCCCAATGTGAACTACTACTCCAATGGGACTGCTGGGGACAGCCTAGCGATTGTAGCTTTCTTAGGCAGGCCTTCTGGAAAAAGCAGAGTGGTAGTGCCCACCCATGATCGCCACTCCATTCATTCGGGCAGCTTTAGGGCACTCCTGGTGTTTGTTTTGACAGCGGCCATCAGAGGAAGTCAGGCGACCACTACAGATTCACCTGCCATTCTCATGGCATCGGCACTCACATCCTGAGCGCCATGATGCCAGGAGTTTGGGAACACGACACTGCAGTCCTACTAAAGGGAAGATGTCACGTAACTGGACAACACCATTAAATTACGCTAGGTGGGGTCGAACGGACTTTCAAGTCTACAAACGTGTGCCCCGTTGACTAAAAACTTTAGAACACTGTTGTAAACAGTCATTTACTTTACAGACTGACTGAAACCCAGAGTAACAACCAAAGATCTGCATTACCTCCCGAAGGCGACGAACGTATCAATACAGACATCACTGACCAGTTAACGGCCCAGCAATAAAGACTTCCACAGACATCACTCTAACGCCAATTTTCTAGACATATTGGGGCATATGTATTAAACCCCTCATGCCTAAATTCTGTCGCCAAACAAATTGCAATTTTGACATAAGTACCAAAATTGCTACTTTGAGAGTTTATTCCGGGTCCTGCTATGGTTTATGTTGGCAGGGCCTGGCGTTTGAGGGCATGGCCAACCAAAGCCTGGCGGATTTACTAGAAATTTACACCAGAAACTCGACTACAACCTATGCCAGCTTATAGCGGGCGCATATAAGATAAATACCTCCTCAATCACCCTCCGACTCAATCAGGCAGGTCCTATATCGTAAATGTAGGACCTGCCAGGCTGAACATCAGCAACCAGGTATTTATATTATATTCTGACGTCTGGAGACTCTCGGCGGACGCCTCTTCCTGCGCCGACTCCAGCAATTGTGCTGCCGGTAATAATGATCATAGCTGCGTAGATTTCAATCTGCCACGCGAAGGTGCTGCAAGATGCGACAAATGTATTAAGAGGCTCGCACCCCATTTTGGACAAAACACCAACTTGCATCTGCAGGGACATCGCACCTTCCTGACCGCCATATCGGGCAGAGTTTCACGGTCCGTGTGAAATTAGCCTTAGACTGGCATATGAAATGTGCAAGTAGAGATCTGGAAAACCACAAGGATTTGATATAGAAACTTTAAAGAGGTATTCCCAAAACTGACTTATGACCTACCCACAGGATGGATGATTGGTGGGGGTTCTCATTGCCGAGACCCCCACAAATCCAAAACATGGAAGGCCATGTCCCCTTCTTATTCTCAATGAGAAGATTGAGCGGACCGGTTGAGCATGCATGGTGCGGCTCCATTCATCTTTATCGGGACTACCGGAGCGCTTGTACTACGCCATTTTCGTCAGCCCCATTAAAGATGAAGAGAGCGGCAGCCGCACATTGTTGACCGACACTTCATTCAATCTCCACATCCCTGCAGATGGTGCAGTGAGGAGAGGGGTACACGGGACCCCTGTTCTATGGATCGCTCGGCATCTAAGTGGTGAGACCTCCAATCCATCAGACTTATCACCTATCCACAGGAAACACTTTTAAGGCTACGACAACATGGCGACTTTTTGCACATGTTCGCACTTTTCACAATTACCATAAAGCCCTGAATGATTGGGATCACATCCCGGCTCTAAGGCTCCCTGGGAAGGAAGTGTCTGACGTGACTTACTAGCATCACAACAATTCTTACATTGATGCTTGCGTTTTTTCCCCATCTATTTCCGTTAATGCACACAGATGAATTTAAAGTTGCGCCAAATATTCTCAGGTGCAACTTGCCTCAGACAGCACACAGACACGGGGTGTGATGTACGGGACCCCATAGATGTGTGAGAATTGGACAAGAATAGTACACGCTGCGTTGCTTTTTTAATCTGACTATTTGTCAGATTCCCAAACCAAAAATCGGACAGAAATATTGTCCGTGTACATCTACCCTCAGGCCGGGCGCACACGACCGTAGCGTTATACCACAGTCTGTATTTGATTTGCCACTATGTACCGCATATTATATGTCCATACATCGCGTGTGTAATACGCAATTCAAATGCGTTCATGAAGTCCCGCCTCAGAGGAACAATAAGGGGTTCTGGGGGGGGGGGGGTCTCACACAAACAGATTTAATTACAGAATCCACAAACACCGTCCACTTGGAAGATCCGTAGTAAGACGCGGGCATTGAAAGGTACAAACTGCATATTCCGCAAAACAGAAGAAAAATCGCAGCATGCTCTATTTTAGTGCGGATTCCACGTGGGAGGCCTCAGTAGATGTCTATGGATGCCAGCGGTCCGCAGTCCATACGCAGTTAACATTGCGTATGATTGTTGGAAACGCTCGCAACTTGGTAGGAAAACAGATTGAAAAGTCAGAATGCCGGCCGGAGGGGAGGGAGATCTTTCTTTTGCGCAAACGATACGCTGTGCATGGAAAAACGATCGCATCCAGGATCTTCCACGATCATTCGCAAGTACTTTACGTGAAGGATCGCAGGTTTTCTTTGGGGAGTGCAACCCGTTCGTGTAAGCCCGGCCTTACGTTGCAGGAATGCGCAATTTGGTAACACGATAAACAGCGATAACGGAGCTTTAGCGGTAACCTAAATCCGGTCAATACGAACGGCGCACATTTATAACCCTCCGACGACACAACAGTAACCTTGTAGTTAGCGGATACACACAAAGGGAGATGTAATTCAGCCCTAATTATATGGAGGACGGCGAGCTCTCAAGATGAGCGCTTCTGTATTCACAGCCGCCCCCTCCGACCTCATCACCACTTGTTCTCCAAGAACACCCATATAGTGCAAAACATATCAGATCGCAACTCGGATACTAAATATTTGGAGAGGGAATCAATAGCAGAAACATCGCGGTATCGAAGCCTCGGCGCTGGATTTACGGATCCTTTGTTGGCATCATGGAGGCACGGGGAGGGTGCGATGGGGTGAAAACTGATTTAACCCATCCATGAAACACTCATTACAGAACGGAGGGACGACACGGAAAACACTCTTCCTCCGGGCGAGAAAAAAAAAATTGGGCGTGCTGCGGGGTCAGACCACAGCGTGGAGAGGTCTACGGAGCGAGAGTACATTTAACCCTTCGCTAACTGCAAGGAGAATGTGCTGTAAATATCCGTAGTGGAGGTTTCTTCGTGTTTGCGCCGCCTCATCTCGCTCATTGCCGCTTTATAAATAGATAAAAGCTACACAAAGAGCGGTGAAAAGGGGCTTTTTTTTTAATGAAACACAATGAAAAGCTCTAAAAACAGGAAGCTCTGCGAGTAATGAAAAGAGCGCAGAAACAAAGGCTGAGAGCCGCACACGTGGCCGCAGGCACGCTTCTAACGCCGGCGAAGACAGACCGAAGCACCAGTACTTAGCAGCGAGTGGATACTTGTGATGTGTCTGGCTAATTAGAGGACGACAATTAGCGCAATTCTTCATGCTGACATGACTAATAACGGGGGCAGGAGGTTATTTCAGTATCCGTGTCCTGAAACCACTTGACATGGAAAGACGTGATACAACCAATCCTATATTAAAAGAGGATTCTAAGGCCGGATTCCCACGAGCGGATATGCATTTGCGACGCGGTTTTGAGCGTGCGCAACTGTGTTTGTTTACATGCTCAAAAAAAAACACCATGCAGCCTCGGTCCCAAACACCATGCAGCCTCGGTCCCGTACGTCGAAATGGCCAATTAGCCCATTAAGTGTCATAGGTTCCACTACCCTGGACCCTGAAAACAGAACATGTTGCGTATTTTGTGCAACCGAATTGTACGCGTATAATACGCACTTGTGAACGAAACCATTGAAATCAATTGGTACAATTCCCTTCGTATTGTGCGAATCTGGTTTAAAAAAAATGCTTGTGTCACATCCACACAAAAAAAGGATGTTTTTTCATACATGTGAAGCTCCGTGTGTCCGTTTTTTTTTCTCTGTACGCCATGCGTGTTTGTGCTGCCTCATTGAATAACAAGGCCCCGTGAGGCGTCCATTTTATTAATGTCTGACACAGAGATGAAAAAATGCTACCCTGTTACTCCAAAAATAAGACCTACCCTTATTATTCAGGATGGCCTGAAACATAAACCATATCCCAAAAATAAGCCCTAGCTGCACTGCATAGAAAAAAAAAAGGAGAACACTACCTAGCAGGCTTGGACAAGGTCCTTCGCGCTGCTCTCTGGAGCTCCGATGCGCTTCCTGAAGTCCTCAGCCGCCCACTGAAAATAATTTCCTAGATGCAAGATTCATAAATCCCACCTCCAGGAAGCGATGGCTCCGATTGGTTCTCCAACCGCTGCTCAGTCAATCACAGCCATCGGGATTTATGAATTGGCCAATCCATGCCTCGGCTCAACCAATTCATAAATCCCGTCTGCCCAACGTGATGGCTGCGATTGGTTCTTCGACCACTGCTCAGCCAATCAATGCAGCGTTCAATGAACCAATCACAGCCATCGTATTGAAACCAATCGGTTCTTTTCACTGTGTATGTACACATACGCCCATGTGAATGAACCCTTAGGGTTGTCTTCACAACCACGCTGGAGGTTCCATTTATAATCGGCATGGCTGAATTCTGCTAACATACCGGACAAACTTAGCGGTGCATGGAGCCCAATTTTATACTGAAAATGCCGGATGGAAACCGAACGGACTTCATTTTCAATGTTTTCCATGCTCCTCGCATAATGAATACACTCATTATCCCACAACTGCTGATATTGCATCTACACTGCTCAGTACTGCTGTAACGATCTCCATGACTCCGTTATGTCTGTGTGCGCGCTACACAGAGTTAGGCCACCTGCACACAACTGGGTTTGAATTGCAGGATCCTCGATAGTCTCCCGCACGGACCATCCACGGCATTCCACACCAATTCAAACCAATAAGAGCGTCTGCATGCTTCATTCTTGCACAGATGGCATCCATTGAAGTCAATAGGAGTCGTCTAACCCGCAGCCCTTCCGCCTTTGACATTGAAAAGCGGTAGTTTACATTTTTTTTAAAATCTGTACTGCGAGCCGTGCGGACCAACTGCAGTACAGAAGACAAAATGACGGGTACGCGCGGACGCCGGGCACAGGGTCGAATTCCGCTGCGGGCTCCCACGTGCGGAATCCAACCCATTTGTGTGCAGGCAACCTTAAGCCAACTTCACACTGGCAAATACAATATAGGGGTGCTATTCACAGCCCCATAACGCGCTTCCCAGCATGCGAAAGCCCCGTGGTTGCGAGTCACGCATCACTGCGGATATGAAGGGAATTAGACGTCGCAGCCGCGGCAGAGGATTGCGGTGTTCGCCCATTGCTTTCAAACAAAAACAGTGGGGCAGCGATGCGAGATCTCGCAGCTAGATAGAACATGCTGCAGTTTCCTGCATAGCGGTGCCATGCAGAAAACATCACTAATGAGTATGAACCCATTTAAAAGAATTGGGCTCGTATTTGTGCAAGAGTTGTGTGTCTCGCAACGCACAAATCGCACACAATTTTCATGCCAGTGTGAAGGCAGCCCTAAGGAGTAGAATCAGCCGTTCGCTCTATGAGCAGTGTATAGAACACATCATAGCGGCAGTCTCCTCCCACCAGCTCAGAAAGAACTGAGAATTACTGATACAGCCTGCAGAAGGAAAACATAGCGAAAAATGCAGGATACGAGTTACATAATGGTCACAAATCCTGTTATTCCTCGCGTACACACAGCAGCTTATACTGAAAGTACAGGTACACTTTAAGCCACAAGGTACTGGAAGGCAGGCGGAGGAGACGATGCAGGATAACACGCATCAACACAAGCTACATTCACGCTTCCAAATTGAAGACGACTGCGGTTTAATCTTCAGTAAAGTGCGGGGTTCTACAAGTATATAACCCAACCCAGACGGTAATCAGAAGCACACAACAGAAGAAACTCATGGAAGGCTAAATTACAGAAAATAGCCTACGGCTGCTGGATCCTCAGAGCAGTTTCTGGGAGTTCTGCATTTCCCCCCACCCTACAGGTTTTTATGAAAATGTAGAAATGACTAAAGGGTTCATTTCCGATGGAATACTTAGGAATTGCTATTTAAAGGGCCACTCTGGCAAAAACACACTTTTCCATCTCTTCCTTCCTTACCGATTACACTCTGGAGGTCTCATCTGTGCATTGCAGTCACTTCCCTGCAGTGCAGCCCCCTGTCTGATGCTTATACGGCACCATCTGGAAGCTGAGATTTTTTTTGCTTCCAGTTTGACATCTATCCCATGATGCATCAGTTTAGCATTCATTAAGGCTATGCAATTTTTGCCGGCTGGTGGGCTGCTTTAATTATCATTACTGTATATATTCCCCTAAATAAGCTACAGACCATTAGTCAGTGGGGATGAGCTGTGATCTCCTCTATTATAACTGTGTGACAGGAGCGGTGTGATCAGTGATCATCATCAGTAAGGCTTGTTCTGCACAGGTGATCGTGATTTGCCGCAAGAAAAGCACAGCCAAATTGAGTTCCCGCTATTTTTGAGAGTCAGCAATCCTTTTTTTTTTCTCCTAAGAATAATCTCGCATTGCATCGCTGCCGCCGGCGTTAAAATTGCGTGAGAAAAATCACGCTTCTTTATTGTGAAAGTCAATAGTATTTTTTTAATGTTAAAATCACATCACAACCCAACGTTGCGATAAAAAGGACGCACCGTAGGGAAATGTAGGGGATAAAAATAAATAAATCGCATATCGCAGAAAGATAGAGCATGCTGTGTTTTTTTTATTCTCGCAACATCACATGAGTAGAGATGAGCGAGCACCCAAGTGCTCGGGTCCGCGTTATTCGAGTCGAGCTTTTCGGAAAATTCTAGAGCTCTACTCGAGTAACGAATCCCATTGACTACAATGGGAGACTCGAGCATTTCTGTATGTGGGACGCTGGGTCCCGAGCTTTTTTTTTTTTCTTGGTTCGTGTGTTCTCTCTCTCTCGCTCGCTCTCTGCCAGCCAGCCAAAAAATTTGCCATTGACACGCGCGCTGTGAGGAGGAGCCAAAAACTGGGGCGGGGTCGAACACAGCTTGATGCTCGTTCGAGTAACGAGCACCATCAAGTACGCTAATACTCGAATGAGCATCAAGCTCGGCAGAGTATGTTCGCTCAACTCTACACATCAGTGAAAACATCGCTAACGGGAAGGAAACCATCGAAAATCATTGGTTTCATAAATCTGCTTTTTTACTCACTCTGGCATTGCGTGATCTTATCGCCCCTGTGTGAAGGCGCCCTACCTGCGATAGGAATGTCTGCATGCAACCGACATCATAAACCCAAGTAAATCGGAGCTGGTTAGAACTGAGATCACATGACCATCTGAGGAAAAAGAGGCTGGCAGTTTCAGACAAAGAAATAACTAACCAAGGTAACACCGGCTCACAATACATATTACACATACGCCTGGACAAAAATATGGAAACACCATATGAAATGCATGCCTTAAATTACATGAGGAGATTATAAATCCTATTTCATGATATTACCAGTAAATTTTAACAGCATCAATATTTTTTGTACACCCCCTGTATATACACATTAGGGGAATGGTACATAGTATATGAAAAAAATAAGTCACAAAGTGGCCCTTTAAACTATTATTTTATCTACTCATGAAAGCAACCTGAAAGGTGAAGTTTCACTTACAGGTGGGCCTATCGGATGCCATGTACCTACTTTTAAAGGTGTTTTCCACGCAAATACTGTTAATGATCTATCCTCTGGATATTTCATCAATAGCTGATCAGTGGGGGTCCACCACTCGTGACCCCAGCTGATCGAGTGCCTGCTATCGGCGCCGCAATAAGCAGGGGTCAGAGTGGAAGCACTTGGCTAACAGTCATGCAGCCATATAAAGAACTCAAGGTTCCTTTACACGGGGCAATTATTTCCCGAATTCTCGCTGGAAACAATCCCGTGTGCAAGCGGCCGTCGAGAGGGCACTGAGCAACAAGTTCCTCACTTGTCAGAGTCACTTAGTTTTTAGTAAATCTGAAAAACAAGCGACTGTCAGGCGATGTACAGAGCCTCGGAGCAGTGCTCAGGACATGAATCACACCCCAGCCAAATATGTCTAGGAAGCTTCTGCTTGTCCTTATCTACTGAGCCGCTTGGTCAGCAGTGTTGTATCAGGAGCGCTAAAGCTGGCCAGACACATTACATGTAACAACTATGGTGGCACTGGCTATGAGCACCAGAAACTAAGTTATAGGGCAGGTTTCCAGGAGCCCGGGGAAAGATTTCTTTATACTTACCCGCCCCCTGGGTCGTCACCCACAAAAATTGGCGCGTGGACCTACACGGGACTCAAAGCTCCAGGCTGCAATGTCATTGATTTCTATAGGAGTGCACACAGCCTGCAGCAATGAGTCCAATCAACGGTAAGTATAAAGAAATACCCCCCAGCTCTTGGGAACCTGCCCCATGAGCACCATAACTTATTGTAGGGTGCTCATAACAAGTGACGTTCCCCCATAGACAGACGTAGGGGCAGAAAAAGATAAAGCTGATGGATTTCAACACGTCCATTCTTTTATTTTTTTTAGGGCCCATTTACTCGGGTGTATTTTCTATCCATGGGAGTAATACGGACGGTATTCAACACCATTGATTTGTAATGGTAAAGGGAAAAAAAACAGCATGTCCTATTTTCGCCAGTATTTATGGACCAAAATCACATGTTAAAGTGAATGGGATCAGCAGGGCTGTGGAGTTGGAGTCCTATTTAACCCCTTAAGGACCAAGCATGGTAAATATACAGCGCTTGGTCCTGGGCTATAACAGAAGTAAGGCACGGGATTAAAGCTTCTGCAGAAGCAGGTCAGGTCCTTGGCTGTCAAACACAGCCGAGGACATGGAGGAGAAGGGAGAAACTGTTTTTAACCACTTGTGCCTTCTCCTTTCCAGGCTACATAATGCTCAATGAGCGCTATGAACTAAAGAGTGACAGCAGAAGTGTAAAACCCGCACATGGGTAAAATCCCTAAAAAGTGTCTGGTCCTTTAGGTACAAAACACCCTGGTCCTTAAAAGGTTAAGTAGAATCTGAGTTGGTAGAAATGTACCGACTCTGGCTTATTAAAAAAAAAAAATTGTAATATGGCATAATTAATTCAATGCTGGATTTAATGCATATTTCCGCTCGTAGGAATTTAGGAAACGTCCTATAAATACATGTTCTATCTCAATAGCTGATTATCTTATCCTAACGGTGAGGAGTAGCCGGATGTCACCGGTTTAATACAGCAGACTTATCACTTAAACATGAATCATATATGAGGAGTCGGAGGTTTGGCTTACCGACTCCACAGCCCTGGGGATCTCGTAAAAACGCAGCAAATTCAAAGTCCAATGCGTATGCACTGCGGTTTTTTTTTTTACAAATGTTGCTAGGAGACAGTGGTGAAAAACATTACATCAATTGAGCTTTCTAGAGTTTATTTGTGGGCGTGAAAAACGCAGCGTATATAGATGGAATATGGACGTAAAAAAAACAGGCATAAAAACCGCGATACGTACATACACAGGCAGCGCGCACTTTTCAAGGACCAAAATTGCATATGCCGGTGTGAATAAGGGAGGTAAACCAGCACCCGGGGGTTCTGGCAGCGGCTTTCTCTCCTCTCCTATGGAGATCACACAGCTGAGCTTGTAAGTGTATGGTGGATCAGAAGAGGTAGCTGTTGGCTGAATATGCATTCAATTGAAAGATATCTCATATGCAGCTAATGTTGCTACCTGGCCACTATTGAATGTACAGATTACGGAAGACTGTACCATTTCCCACAAAAGCGGAATGTACAGATTACGGAAGACTGTACCATTTCCCACAAAAGCGGAATGTACAGATTACGGAAGACTGTACCATTTCCCACAAAAGCGGAATGTACAGATTACGGAAGACTGTACCATTTCCCACAAAAGCGGAATGTACAGATTACGGAAGACTGTACCATTTCCCACAAAAGCGGAATGTACAGATTACGGAAGACTGTACCATTTCCCACAAAAGCGGAATGTACAGGTTACGGAAGACTGTACCATTTCCCACAAAAGCGGAATGTATAGGTTACGGAAGACTGTACCATTTCCCACAAAAGCGGAATGTATAGGTTACGGAAGACTGTACCATTTCCCACAAAAGCGGAATGTATAGGTTACGGAAGACTGTACCATTTCCCACAAAAGCGGAATGTATAGGTTATGGAAGACTGTACCATTTCCCACAAAAGCGGAATGTATAGGTTACGGAAGACTGTACCATTTCCCACAAAAGCGGAATGTATAGGTTACGGAAGACTGTACCATTTCCTACAAAAGCTGAATGTATAGGTTACGGAAGACAGTACCATTTCCTACAAAAGCTGAATGTATAGGTTACGGAAGACAGTACCATTTCTTACAAAAGCTGAATGTATAGGTTACGGAAGACAGTACCATTTTTCTACAAAAGCTGAATGTATAGGTTACGGAAGACAGTACCATTTTTCTACAAAAGCTGAATGTATAGGTTACGGAAGACAGTACCATTTCCTACAAAAGCTGAATGTATAGGTTACGGAAGACAGTACCATTTCCTACAAAAGCTGAATGTATAGGTTACGGAAGACAGTACCATTTCCTACAAAAGCTGAATGTATAGGTTACGGAAGACAGTACCATTTCCCACAAAAGCTGAATGTATAGGTTACGGAAGACAGTACCATTTCCCACAAAAGCTGAATGTATAGGTTACGGAAGACAGTACCATTTCCTACAAAAGCTGAATGTATAGGTTACGGAAGACAGTACCATTTCCTACAAAAGCTGAATGTATAGGTTACGGAAGACAGTACCATTTCTTACAAAAGCTGAATGTATAGGTTACGGAAGACAGTACCATTTTTCTACAAAAGCTGAATGTATAGGTTACGGAAGACAGTACCATTTTTCTACAAAAGCTGAATGTATAGGTTACGGAAGACAGTACCATTTCCTACAAAAGCTGAATGTATAGGTTACGGAAGACAGTACCATTTCCTACAAAAGCTGAATGTATAGGTTACGGAAGACAGTACCATTTCCTACAAAAGCTGAATGTATAGGTTACGGAAGACAGTACCATTTCCTACAAAAGCTGAATGTATAGGTTACGGAAGATAGTACCATTTCCTACAAAAGTCAAACCAGTAAAGAATATGACGTTTAGACCACGTTCACACACTGATAATCCGCAGTTAATGCAAGTAAATGGAGTATTTTATTGCCTGTTTGCAGGCAGCGGAAGGGATAAAAAATACTCTGTTTAATTTTGAAATCCACTCCATGCTCATTATTGCAGCAAATTTCGCGGGTAATCTGAGTCAAGATCCACTGGTAGATCTGCTGCACGGGTCAAAGTTTCAGCCTTGGATTTCTGCCGCAGCTTCCTTGAAAAATCCACATTGGATTTGCTTATTCCAAATCGTCTGCACATAGCCTTACAGTGAACTCCGCTGAAAACTAAACTTGGCCCGAATTCTAGAGAGCCTTCAGATCCCCATTAATCACACTCCATAAAAGTCCACATCCAGCAGCGCGGCTCTACTACCAGGAGGAGCTCCCATGCCGCAGACTTCTCAGAAACTCTTCTATTCATCTGAATGCAGAAGGAATTCCTGCCACAAAGCTGCCGTGTGTGAACAAAGTCTTAAAGGGCTATCCCACATTATGCCCATGTGAAAACAGTGGAGGGAGATCTATGAGCTAGGCACCACATGTAGACCCGAAACCCTACTGGCATCACTAACATGAGGTCTACCAAGACACTACAGCCAGGACAATAGCTGCTGTGGTGCTCCATCCCTCCTGACCAACGACAATGGTCTACTCACTCTCTCAGCCAATCAGGCAGAGGGAAAGGCTACACATTGGAACCCAATGCTAGGCACTGGCTCTGCGATTGAGCTGTGTGTCTATGTGCCAATTAAAAGGGTTGTCCCAAGACATAAACTTATCGCCTATGAGATGTGTCTAATCAGCTGGGGTCCAACTGCTAGGATCCACACAAGAATGGGGATCCCATGATACCCCATACGGTTGGAATGGTGACCAAGCATGAGCGCTGCTCCTCTATGGAATGACCAAGTGCCGCATTCTTCTCTTTAGCAGTCCTATATAGATTAATGGAACAGCAGCACCCATGCTTGGCGGCATCGGAGACTCTATATGGGCTTCCGGTGCAGAAACAGGAATATTACATGTACACCAAACATGACCGGACATAAATATCACAGCAAAACTCAATATAACCCCGGGGCAAAGAAAAACACAGGAAGAGGAACTTATTCTGACAACATCCTAAAGGAGCTGTCCAGTTAATGGCTTATCGATAGTAGATCAGTGGCGGCCATTGGCCAGGGACCCCCACCCATCAGTTGTTTGCTGGGTCAGCCATTGTGCAGGAAGCAGACAGCTCCGTTCTCACTGCAGTGGCCGGCTTGGGGATAACCTGTCGGGGATCTTGAGAATCTGAACGGCTTATCGGCCCGTGTAAAAAGGTCTTCAGTATCGCAGGCCAAGTTGGTACTGAAATCAAAGTGACCCTCCAGGACGGGAGGAACAAAGATAGCCGCACCGCTTCTGCGTCTCTGACTGGCCAGTGCTGGTCATGTTGGCAACCCAGGTCAATCCCAGCAGGTATAGCGTCTTAGACTAACGATGCATACTAGTACACAATGTGCATCAGGTAGTCAGAGAAGCTGGTGCGGCCATCTGTGTACCTCCAGGCCCAGAGGGCCACTTTCATATCAATGGGAACCTGGCCTGCAATACTAAGCTGGGCCACTATAGTGAGAATGGCGCTGTCTGCTTCCTGCAGAAATCAGCTTGCTGGGCGAGCACACCAACCCAGTAAACAGCTAAATGGTAGGTGCTCCAGGTGGCAGACCACTGCTCATCTACCATTGATAACCTACCTTGAGATAATGCCATCAATAGTTTATAACTGGACAACCTATTTAAGGGTCTACGCCATTAACTTTAGGGCACTGCTAACACTTAAAGGGTTTTTCCATGGAAATACTATTGATGACCTATCATCAGGACAGGTCATCAAAAGTTGTTCGGCGATCAAGACCCCGATAGATCAGCTGAGCGGGCACATGCTGTCAGTGCCACAAATACAGAGGTGGGAGTGGAAGCCTCTGCGCCGACCTCTGTGTAGTGACCGGCGCTTGTCATTGAAATCAACGCGAGCTGTGGCTGCAGTTACAAGTGCTGGCCACTACACAGAGGTCGGCGCCGAGACTTCCGCTCTGACCTCTGTGTATTTGCGGCGCTGGCAGCATGCCCCAGCGCAGCTGATTGGTAGGGGTCCCGAGCGACAAACCCCATCTGATCAACTATTGATGACCCATGCTGATGAAAGTCATCAGGAGTATTTCACTAGAAAATCCCTTTAAAGGAGTATTCTGGGCATTTAACCCCTTGCAGTACTGATGGCTGATCCTGCTGATGGTCCATCATTAGTTTACAACTGGACAACCCCTTTAACACCCAAGGGCAGTTGTCAGCCAGCTTTCCACCACCTGCCGCACTGTACATGCATCTTACAGAAGACATTTTTTATTTTAGAGGGGTTTCCCGGGCGTTGACCATTGATGACCTAGTCTCAGGATAGGCAACAACAGTTGTTCGGCGGGGTCTGTCACTTGGGTTCCCCGCCGTCAGAGCCGGCCGTCATCATTGGGGATCAGCGTTGGAAATGTAATAGAATGGTTTCGTTCGCACGGAAATCAACATTCCTCATAACGTTCAGACCCGGGGTGTACGGTAAAGCATTGTTCCCATTGATTTCAGTGGGAGCGAAGCCTTTTTATTACCTTTCCAGATACGACCATGCTGGATCCGCTATACTGACGGCGGAATGGATGATCAGCGGGGACCCCGAGCGGAGGACCCCCGCCAATCAACTATTGATGACCTTTCCTGAGGATACACCAATAGTAAGTGCCTGGAAAACCCCTTTAAGGGCTCCTTCGCACGGATGTTTTTGCACGTACAATACACAGTGAATAGAATCCATTGACTTCCATGCGTTAGTTGGCATGCGTGTATTCTGCGTGCCGCGCAAAAAAAGATAAAACATGCGATCTTTCTGTGCAACACAAGTCCCCATAGAAATCAACTGGGCGCAAATGTGAGCGCAATACGCAAGAAGATGCGGGAAACGCTGCGGAACTCCGCTGGACAAAGAACACATCCGGAACTAATTGGCCGTTTCAATCAGTGCGCTTGTTCGCTGCGCGCTAACGAACATGCCCCGCGGGCGGAAAAAGAGCAGTAAAATACGCGACACACACAAAATTGTCTCATTCGTAGCGCAAGAAAGTTGCACTAAGCGTGCGCAATTGTGCTGCCGCCCGTGTGAAGCCGGCCAGAGGGCGATATGTCTCTTTAAGATGTCCTGCTAAGAAGAAAAAAAAAATTCCGCAGCGGGCGCTCTGACAAGGGCGTACGCGAGTTTTTAGTCCTAGAATATGCAACGTACTCACGGATCGGAATAAGCCGACCGCTTGCGTTTTTCCGCCTATCGGCAGTCATTTCACTTGCGTTTCAGAAGGAACGCACAAAAACTCATTGATTTTGTGCACAAAATGCGAATTTCTTCAGCATTTGCGCACGCCCATTCACTTCACTGGCGCCCGCCTCCTAGATCGGACGTGCCGCTAATTGTTTCTATGCGATCGCGCTGTGCGTGAAAAAATACGCCCAAGTGAACGAACGCGGCGATCTACGGGTTTTATTCAGCGCTGCTGCGAACGAGCCCTAAGAGACATCAGCACGACCATCACCCATACATATGTGCCCCCACCACCCCCTATACCTGCCAGCACTTCCCTGCATCCCCCCTGGAGGGCAGCAGCTGGCAGTGCCCATCCAGCATGCTACCATTGTCACTGCTCAGCACACACATGCAGCATCCGTCCATCCCCACACACTCCCAGCCCGCCCGGCTCTCCCTCCCGGCCACCGTCCCCCGGCCAGGGCTCCCCATCAATATTTACATGAGCTGAGGCAGCGACCGCGGCGGCGGCTCCGGCAGCTACGCTCCACACTTCCTGTTGCGTCCCCTCCCCACTACACTCCAGCGCGCCCCCCTCTCGCCGGGCCACGCCCACAAAGGGGACGCTAGCAAAGGGAGGCAGGCGGCTGCCGGAACGCTGATTGGCTTAGACGCATCCACGTGGGAACGTCGGTCCCGCCCCTCAGGGAGATTGGGATTTTGATTCCTTGGCGACCGCAGACATGGAAACAATGAAAGTGATGCGGTCGGGAGGGAATTAGGGAATGAGGGGCGTGCCCCAGACTGGAGAGGTGTGACAGCCTCGTAGTAGACGGGAGAGAAGAGATTGGGTTTCCTCTGTGAGGGAGGAACATCTGTAATGCAGCTGAGGCTGATGTGAGGAGGGGAAGATGCAGGAGCACAAGGTGGATTACTACCCTCAGCATCCATGCAGGCAGATAGAAGATCTTAAAGGGGAACTCCACTTTTAATGATCACCCTGTTTCAGTCTACACATAACTGCCTTTGTAAATCTTTTGCTGTTAACCCCTTAAGGACTTTTTGTTTTTCATTGTTTGGCTGCCTAAAGCTATTTATCTGTGGGACGAGTTGTATCTTTCAATGGCGCTATTAAATGTAATATATAATATAATAAAAAACTTGTAAACATTTCCTAGTGGAGTGAAATGGAAAAAAAATGTAACTCCGCCATTTTTGCAACAAAAATTGGAATAAAGTTATGCCGTGGAACACTACGATGACGGCGATGCCAAATATAGTTCTTTTTTTCCTTTGCTGTACTACTCTTAAAAAATAAAATATCTTTGGAAAAAAATGTAATGATTTCCTGCGGCCATCTTTTGAGAGCCATCACTTTTCATATTGATCATTTTTTATTACATTTTTTCTTGGAAACAGAGTTACCAAAAAAAAAGCACAACCCTGGCGTGTATTTCTTTCTGATGTTTACTATTCGGGGTAAATAATGCATTACTTTGATGGATCAGACTTTTACGGACACAGCGATACCAATTTTTTTATTTTTTTTGTAATGAAAAGGGAGGGGGGGGGTTAATCTTTTAATATCCGTTATTTTTTGCAATAATAATCTTTTTTCCCCTATTTTTTTAAGTCCATAGGGGACTTGAACTTGTGATTGTCTGATTGCTTATACCATATACTGAAATACTGCAGTTAAATATTTCTGCAGGTATTCTAAGAGAGGGAAAAAGCCCATCTTAAGGGATTATTCAGACATTTGTATATGCGGGTGGAGGAGGCGGGCCAGGCCTGGAGCAGTGCACTGAACCCCCGCCCCCTCTCCGCCCTCTCTCCGCCCCTGCCCCGCCCTCCTATTGCAAACATGGGCGAGGGGAGGGGGGCAGGAGCTCAGTGCACTGCTCCCAGCCCGCCTCCTCTTCCCTCAGAAAGGGACACCGTTAGAGATGAGCGAGCATACTTGGTAAGGCGATATACTCGAGAGAGCATCGCCTTTTTCAAGTACTTGCTGGCTCGTTCCTGAAGATCCGAGGGGGTCGGGGGCAGCACGGGGGAGCGGGGAGGAGAGTGAAAGAGATCCCCCTCTCTCTCTCTCCCTCCCGATCCCCTCTGCAACCCCCCACGGCCCCCCAAATCTTCAGGGACGAGCCAGCAGGTACTCGAAAAAGGCGATGCTCTCGAGTATATCGCCTTACCAAGTATGCTCGCTCATCTCTAGACACCGTTTATCGTCCGGGCGTGAAAACCCGTCCGATATACGGACATGTGAGTAAGCCCTAATAGGCATAAATACATGGCAGCCCTGGGTGTCTTCAGAAGGCTCCAGGCTGCCATGCCACCCAGGCAGCACCTCATAATCTCATTGTGGGGGACTGTTTAGGATCCTGAAACGCCAATTGGGGCTTTTAAACTCTGCCAGAACTGACAGCGATATTTAACTACAGACAGCCCTTCCTGTGCACTTACCTGTCCAGCGACACTTGACGTCTTCATTCTCGCAGTGCATCACAAGATCTGTCACAGCACCGTTGTCTCGTAAGCAGATACTCCTAACCCGCTCGTTCCATTTGGGCTATATCTAACAAGACATTGTGTGTAGAGGTCATATGTGTATACAAACATGCCAGCATTACAGCCAATGGAAATTAGAAAACCCCTTCAAGGCAGTAAAGGGGCTGTCTCATTACAGACAGCCCTTTAAGGCCGGGGGCACACGAACAGGTCGGGTTCTACATGCGTAAATCTGCAATGGAAGACCTGCAATCCATTGCGGGATTGAATTGCCTATGGACGTATTAGGTTTCGGGGGCATGTAATTTTTCATGCGGATGTACGCGTATGGATAGCATATCATCCGCGTGGAAGAAAGATCGCAGGGAGTGAATGACACCAGAAAGCAGGAGGACATCGCTGAGGAGAGATTCTCTCTCCTTTTTCCCCAGCCGGAATTCCTTTTCTATGTGGTCAGCGAGTGATTCCGCGGTCATGCGCAATGTTAATTGTGCACAAATCCATTGACTTAGGTGGAGACTGTCCGTGCGGAATCCGCATTAAAATAGATCATGCCGCGATTTTTCTTCCGCTCACGGAATACGCAATTCGTACCCGCTGGTGTGAAGAAAAATTCTAAAGTACATGCCTTTCAATGCTCGCATTTTACCACGGATCATCCGTGCGGACGGTGAGCGCCGAATCCACAGTTCAAATATGGTCATGTGAGACCTTAATCTGAAAGCCGCAATGATGATGAGCTGATCGTCCCGCTCCCAAGATTCCCAGCAAACAGCTGATCTTGCCAAGAAGTGATGAAGCTAGCTGCTCATTTCCAATTTAGTATTGTATGGCCATCTATGTACATGGGCAACTTGAGTCCGTCAGACTGTGCCCCTCCTCCATGACATCCAGATGCCCTAATAGGGTACATGGACAGGGGCTGCCTTGATTGGATAACCCATTTTATAATAATGTCCCACACACAGCCCAAGAGATGGAGCACTGAGTGACAAGAAGTGTTAAGACGGTGCAAGGGATAATAGTTAACATGCTAAAATTTGGGGCACGTTTTTTAAAAATTGTTTGTATAGAGATACTGATGAGTTTGGCGCAACAGAACTGGTTGGTGGCCTGGCGTTATCTTGATGATTCAAGTCAGAGTAGCAGCTAGCCACAAACAGACCACGAAGAAGAAGGTCCAATGCATTAACAGAACAACCGAGATTGCTGTCAGAGCCAGAAGCATGATAGAAGGCTTCGCTCACATTGATTTCAATGGGAGCGATGCCTTCTAATTACAATTTTGGCTTCAACCGCAATGAGGACTGGAAGTCTAATGGAAGGCATCATTTCCATTGATTTAATGGAAAACAGCCTGATATCACATCGGTGATGAAGGGAACCCCCGCCATGGCTGTCACAGCTGCAGCAAAGGATCGCAGACTTCTCCCATTGCTTTCAATGGGGTTGGTGTTGAAATCAATGGGCGATATCGCAGGAAGATAGAACATGCTGCGATGTGTTTCCTGCATGGCTTCGTGGTGTTATTCGGGAAAACATCACTTATGTGTATGACCCCATTCAAAAGAACGGGGTTCATAGTTGTGCAAGATTTGGGCGTCTTGAAACACACAAAACTCGCACGATTTTCACGCCAATGTGAAGGCACCCTAAGGGTGGTTTCCCATATGCATTGGAGATTCCACTTTTCTGCTGCATTCAGGGGGCAGGAATCCCCGCAGGCAAATGGCGCAGTCTCTGGACGGAACAGAACAGTGTCGGTTGGACCGCATTGAGTATATGGGGTCCGTCTGCTTTCTGCCCAGCTGCCAATTTTTTGGACGGAAGAAAAAGTGCTGCATGCAGGTTTTGCATCGGGGTCCAGAAGCTTCAAGTTACGCCTCTGCCGGCCGATATACGGACGTCTGAATAAGTCCTAAGGCTGAGTTCTAAAACTGTACACTTCGTGCATTTCCCAGAGATCTGTACATTACACAGCCTCTCCCCATTGTACAATATTGAATAGGAGATGGATGAGCGAATGATGATTTTGAGTTCTACTCTTATGGATCATTCTGATGAAAAGTTGCTAAAGTCATTGGTGCATTCCTTACAATATCACATGGGATACAAAGCTCCCCATTGAAACTGCGTGTAAAAGGTGTCTATGCCCTATTTCGCTGACCTAGATGCTTTAACTACTCCATACCAAATACATAGCATGGAGAAGACATAAAGAATATAGTAGAAAGAGGTGGTGCGGTTTCAACCCCCTATTTGTAATCTTCTAGCTTTCCCTTTCCTTTATGTCCAAACGCCTTTGATACTTGATCTTCTTTTAAAGCAGATCAATGAGATGTCACAATGTACTTGTTAAAGTGGGAAAAATCCATTGTGTTATTAAAGATGTTGGCTGTGTCTGCCGCGTTTGGTCAGTGATTTATATTTGGTGAGTTTAGGAGAGGAAATAGGTTTCTTTTGACATTGTGCTTTCATTGCAGAGTGCTGTCCTGAAAGTGTGGAATGCTCTTACATGCTTATTCCCAGCTTATAGAGAGAACATATTGTATACGCAGAACTGAGATGACGCTCCGGTGTGATTTCTTTCTTTGTCTGCGACCCTGAATGTTGTCCAAGGGCGAATGACAAGTCCAAACACTGTAATAACATATCCTTTGAGCTCAAACCAAATAGTAGGAGATCCAGAATCGCTCATAGGCTATTTACATTTTGGCATTTTGCGCTCATTCATTTTCCCCTCAGGATGTAATCAATAGTTTTGTTGATCTAGGCACCTGAAATATTAATATTTATCTTCAAACGGAAAACAAAAGCTTTCAGATAGACTGCGCATTTTTATTCGGAGACGCTCCTTTCATCGAAGAGGTAATGTCTGCTAGACAATGTGTTCAAATGTGTTTTCCTGAATATATTGACTGTTCTTCAAGCTGGATTTGGTACAATTAAAGCAACCCATCAGAAGGTGCTCTAAACTTTTTGCTGTGTTTTGTATGCAGAGTATTATATGTAGCTGTTCAAGAGCGCATGGAGACACTTTTATGCCCCCTTTATAATATCTCTACTTCTGTTCATTCAGCAAGACGTGGGTGCTGACTAGCAAATGGGGGAAAAAGAATGAAAATAAACAAAAAAAAGTTTTTAAAGGGATATTCCCATCTCAAACTTTATGGCGTAGCCACAAGGTGTATCATGAAGGTCTGATAGGTGTGAGTCTCACCTTTAGGTATCTTGATTCAGGTTCCCCACCAACTCCGACCATCCTGAATAGGAACAGAAATAGCTCAGTGCCCTGTACTATGCTATTTCTCTAAGGGCTCCTGCACACTGGCGAGAGCGATATTGGGCAGTGAGAGCAATATTGGGCAGCTACTAGGAGCAACAATCTGCAGAATAATGAGAGAGAGAGAGAGATCAGAGCTGTGCTGTGGAGCCCACAGATCAAGCTATGCAGGAGGACTTCGAGGATTTAGAATCATAGCATGGTAGAGTTGGAAGGAACCTCCAGGGTCATCAGGTCTGACCCCCTTCTCAGTGCAGGATCATTAAATCATCACAGACAGATATTTGTCCAGCCTCTGTTTGAAGACTTCCATTGAAGAAGAACTCACCACCTCCCGTGGTAACCTGTTACACTCATTGATCACCCTCACTGTCAGAAAGGTTTTTCTAATTTGTGTCTCCTCCCTTTCAGTTTCATCCCATTGCTTCTAGTCTTTCCTTCTGCAAATGAGAATAGGGCTGATCCCTCTGCACTGTGACAGCCCTTCAGATATTTGTAGACAGCTATTAAGTCTCCTCTCAGCCTTCTTTTTTTTGCAAGCTAAACATTCCCAGATCCTTTAACCGTTCTTCATAGGACATGATTTGCAGACTGCTCACCATCTTGGTAACTCTTTTCTGAACTTGCTCCAGTTTGTCTATGGCTTTTTTAAAGTGGGGTGCCCAGAACTGGACACAGTATTCCATATGAGGTCTGACTAAGGAAGAGTAGAGGGGGATAATTACCTCACATGATCTAGACTCTATGTTTCTCTTAATACATCCCAGAATGTAAATATATGCCTTTTTTGAAGCTGCATCACAGAAAAAAAAGCACAGAAAAGGGAAATATAAGCATACGGAAAAAAAAATCACAGGAAACAGCCATATACTTACTAATATACTGATACAAGAGGGCAGGTACAAACACCACATTCGAAATATGCAAATAACTAAACTGCTAATAGGAGGAGCCACCGCATAGGTGAAGGTACTGATGAACAGAAACTCACACACCCTCCTTATAATAGAGGGGGACAGCTGCTTAGTACTATTGTTGCATAAAAAACCATATACAGGATACCAGGCCACATGATATGTGTAGTGCAACATCCAGGCTTCCAACCCATTAATGACGCCATATTTCAATCCAGCAGGTTACCCTGCACCCCACAGTTGAACCACACTGGCATCCTGTGCTCCCCGAACATTCAAAACTACATGTTACTAATAAATACCAAGATTTATGGGGTATTGGTTAAAGGGGTTGTCCCGCGAAACAAAGTTGGGGTATACACTTCTGTATGGCCATATTAATGCACTTTGTAATGTACATTGTGCATTAATTATGAGCCATACAGAAGTTATTCACTTACCTGCTCCGTTGCTAGCGTCCCCGTCTCCATGGTGCCGTCTAATTTTCAGCGTCTAATCGCCTGATTAGACGCGCTTGCGCAGTCCGGTCTTCTCCGTGTTAAATGGGGCTGCTCGTGCTGGAGAGCTGCTCCTCGTAGCTCCGCCCCGTCACATGTGCCGATTCCAGCCAATCAGGAGGCTGGAATCGGCAATGGACCGCACAGAAGACCTGCGGTCCACCGAGGGTGAAGATCCCGGCGGCCATCTTCGCAAGGTAAGTAAGAAGTCACCGGAGCGCGGGGATTCGGGTAAGTACTATCCAGTTTTTTTTTCAACACATACATCGGGTTTGTCTCGCGCTGAATGGGGGGGCTATTGAAAAAAAAAAACCCGTTTCGGCGCGGGACAACCCGTTTAATTTTTTGCTCAAAATACACAAGCTCACAAGCCCATGGCAAGTCTCCTCGTTTTCTTGTGACTAATGAATTAGGCAGTCTGGCTGTCTGCATGTTTGGAATATGGTGTTTATACCTGTCCTCTTGTATCAGTATATCAGTATCAGTATTGCTGCATCAGACTGTTGATTCTTAATCAGTGTGGGATCTATTAGTATACCCAAGTATTTTTCACATGTGCTGCTGCTTAGCCCAATTCCTCCCATTCTGTTTGTGCGTTTTTAATTTTTCTTGCCCAGATGTAGGACTTTGCATTTTTCCCTGTTAAATACCATTCTATTAGTCACCGCCCAATATTCTAGATGGTCTAGATGTTTTCGAATCATTGTTCTCTCTTTTCTAGTGTTAACTATCCCTCCTAGCTTTGTGGCATGAGCGAATTTAATTAGTTTCCCCTTAATTCCCTTCTCTAGATCATTTATAAAAATGTTGAACAACTCTGGGCCTAGGACAGAGCCTTGTGGTACCCCACTTGAGACATTATTCCAGTTGGATGTGCAGCCATTTTTGACCACTCTTTCAGTACAATCACTAAGTCAGATTTCAATCCATCTAACACTTACCTTTTCAATCCCATATTTGCCCAATTTTTTAATAAGGATGGCATGAGATATTGTGAAATGCCTACCACATTTCCTTGATCAACTCAGTCAGTAATTAGATTAGTCTGGCATGACTTGTTTGTTAAATGTTTGTTATAAAAATGTTGTACAACACTGGACCCAGAATAGAACCCTGTGGTACCCCACGTGATACATTCTCCCACTTGGATGTGCAGCCATTTATGACCACTCTTTGAGTACGATCACTCAACCACTTGTGAATCCACCTAACAGTTGCCTTGTTGACCCCATATTTGGTCATTTTTTAAATAAGTATGGTATGAGATACTTTGTCAAATGCTTTACTAAAGTCAAGATATGTACTGCATGTCACTGATCAACCCAGTCGGTGATTCTGTCATAGAAGGAAATTAGATTCACCTGGCACGACTCGTTTGTTACAAACCCATGCTGTTTAATAATTTATTCAAAGATCTTTCCTGGTATAGAAGTCAGGCTCACAGGCCTGTAGTTTCCTGAGTCCACCATCTTCCCTTTTTGAAGATAAGGACATTTGCCTTTCTCCAATCTTCTGGCACTTCTCCTGTCTTCCAGGACTTTCAGAAATTGCAGCCAGGGATTCAGCAAATACCTCTGCTATTTCTTTCAGTACCCTAGGATGTAATTCATCTAGACCTGGAGACCTGAATTCACATAAGTTAGCTAAGTGTCCTTCACCATTAGAGATGAGCGAACGTACTCGTTCGAGTATTAGCGTGTTCGAGATGCTCGTTACTAGAGGCGAGTACCACGCGATGTTCGAGTTACTTTCACTTTCATCTCTGAGACGTTAGCGCGCTTTTCTGGCCAATAGAAAGACAGGGAAGGCATTACAACTTCCCCCTGCGACATTCAAGCCCTATACCACCCCCCTGCAGTGAGTGGCTGGCGAGATCAGGTGTCACCCGAGTATATAAATCGGCCCCTCCCGCGGCTCGCCACAGGTGCATTCTGACATAGCTCAGGGAAAGTGCTGCTGCTGGTGCTGCTGCTAGAGGGAGAGCGTAAGGAGTTATTTTAGGCTTCAAGAACCCCAACGGTCCTTCTTAGGGCCACATCTGACTGTGTGCAGTACTGTTGACGCTGCTTTTAGCAGTGTTGCACAATTTTTTTTTTGTATATCGGCCGTGCAGAGCATTGCGTCTGCAGTCTGCAGTCATTGTACAGAGTATAGGGGCAGTACTGGTGAGGCAGGGAAAGAGATATTCAGGCTATATACGCAGTGGGCTTTTTCCAAAAAATTGATCGCCGTCATTCAGCCAGAGGGAAACAGTATACATAATATTATACGCTGCCTACAGTATCTATCTGCTGGGGGTTGTAGTCCTAATTAATACGCAGCTAAGCGTTACAGCAGGCTTGCGCAAAATTGTTTCCTGGATCTGCTGTCTCTGTTACATGATCGCCGTCATCCCGCCAGAGGGAAACAGTATACATAATATTATGCGCTGCCTACAGTATCTGTCTGCTGGGGGTTGTAGTCCTAATTAATACGCAGCTAAGCGTTACAGCAGGCTTGCGCAAAATTGTTTCCTGGATCTGCTGTCTCTGTTACATGATCGCCGTCATCCCGCCAGAGGGAAAGAGTATACATAATATTATACGCTGCCTACAGTATCTGTCTGCTGTATCAGCTCAGCATTTTAAAAAAATAGAAGCAAAATACTTAAGACCTACTACTGGCCTTTGGCCACTTGACTGCTTCTGCGCTGTGAATTCCACTAGCTCAGTCATACGCACCTACGTCTCACTACAGGCATGCGCAAAATTGTTTCCTGGCTCTGCTGTGCGTTCCGTAAGGGAAGTCAGCCTCCAACCACAGGCCAATAAGCGGCACATTTAATTACAGCGTTCTGTTTCTGCACTACTGGTAATACAGCATGATGAGGGGTAGGGGTAGGCCTAGAGGACGTGGACGCGGGCGAGGACGCGGAGGCCCAAGTCAGGGTGTGGGCACAGGCCGAGCTCCTGATCCAGGTGTATCGCAGCCGACTGCTGCGGGATTAGGAGAGAGGCACGTTTCTGGCGTCCCCACATTCATCTCACAATTAATGGGTCCACGCGGTAGACCTTTATTAGAAAATGAGCAGTGTGAGCAGGTCCTGTCGTGGATGGCAGAAAGTGCATCCAGCAATCTATCGACCACCCAGAGTTCTGCGACGTCCACTGCTGCAACTCTGAATCCTCTGGCTGCTGCTCCTCCTTCCTCCCAGCCCCCTCACTCCATTACAATGACACATTCTGAGGAGCAGGCAGACTCCCAGGAACTGTTCTCGGGCCCCTGCCCAGAATGGGCAGCAATGGTTCCTCTCCCACCGGAGGAGTTTGTCGTGACCGATGCCCAACCTTTGGAAAGTTCCCGTGGTCCGGGGGATGAGGCTGGGGACTTCCGGCAACTGTCTCAAGACCTTTCAGTGGGTGAGGAGGACGATGACGATGAGACACAGTTGTCTATCACTCAGGTAGTAGTAATTGGAGTAAGTCCGAGGGAGGAGCGCACAGAGGATTTGGAGGAAGAGCAGCAGGACGATGAGGTGACTGACACCACCTGGTTTGCTACGCCTACTGAGGACAGGTCTTCAGAGGGGGAGGCAAGTGCAGCATCAGGGCAGGTTGGAAGAGGCAGTGCGGTGGCCAGGGGTAGAGGCAGGGCCAGACCGAATAATCCACCAACTGTTTCCCAAAGCGCCCCCTCGCGCCATGCCACCCTGCAGAGGCCGAGGTGCTCAAAGGTCTGGCAGTTTTTCACTGAGAGTGCAGACGACCGACGAACAGTGGTGTGCAACCTTTGTCGCGCCAAGATCAGCCGGGGAGCCACCACCACCAGCCTCACCACCACCAGCATGCGCAGAAATATGATGGCCAAGCACCCCACAAGGTGGGACGAAGGCCGTTCGCGGCCTCCGGTTTGCACCGCTGCCTCTCCCCCCTGTGCCCCAACCTGCCACTAAGATCCAACCCCCCTCTCAGGACACAGGCACTACCGTCTCCTGGCCTGCACCCACACCCTCACCTCCGCTGTGCTCGGCCCCATCCATCAATGTCTCTCAGCGCACCGTCCAGCCGTCGCTAGCGCAAGTGTTGGAGTGCAAGCGCAAGTACGCCGCCACGCACCCGCACGCTCAAGCGTTAAACGTGCACATTGCCAAATTTATCAGCCTGGAGATGCTGCCGTATAGGGTTGTGGAAACGGAGGCTTTCAAAGGTATGATTGCGGCGGCGGCCCCGCGCTACTCAGTTCCCAGTCGCCACTACTTTTCCCGATGTGCCGTCCCAGCCCTGCGCGACCACGTCTCCCGCAACATTGTACGCGCCTCCACCAACGCGGTTACTGCCAAGGTCCACTTAGCAACGGACACGTGGACAAGCACAGGCGGGCAGGGCCACTATATCTCCCTGACGGCACATTGGGTGAATTTAGTGGAGGCTGGGAAAGAGTCAGAGCCTGGGACCGCTCACGTCCTACCCACCCCCAGAATTGTGGGCCCCAGCTCCGTGGTGGTATCTGCGACGGTGTATGCTTCCTCCACTAAACCACCCTCCTCCTCCTACGCAACCTCGGTCTCGCAATCAAGATGTGTCAGCAGCAGCACGTCGCCAGCAGTCGGTGTCACGCGGCGTGGCAGCACAGCGGTGGGCAAGCGTCAGCAGGCCGTGCTGAAACTACTCAGCTTAGGAGAGAAGAGGCACACGGCCCACGAACTGCTGCAGGGTCTGACAGAGCAGACCGACCGCTGGCTTTCGCCGCTGAGCCTCCAACCGGGCATGGTCGTGTGTGACAATGGCCGTAACCTGGTGGCGGCTCTGCAGCTCGGCAGCCTCACGCACGTGCCATGCCTGGCCCATGTCTTTAATTTGGTGGTTCAGCGCTTTCTGAAAAGCTACCCACACTTGTCAGACCTGCTCGGAAAGGTGCGCCGGGTCAGCGCACATTTCCGCAAGTCCAAGACAAACGCTGCCACCCTGCGGACCCTGCAACATCGGTTTAATTTGCCAGTGCACCGACTGCTGTGCGACGTGCCCACACGGTGGAACTCTACGCTCCACATGTTTGCCAGGCTCTATGAGCAGCGTAGAGCTATAGTGGAATACCAACTCCAACATGGGCGGCGTAGTGGGAGTCAGACTCCTCAATTCTTTACAGAAGAGTGGGCCTGGTTGGCAGCCATCTGCCAGGTCCTTGGAAACTTTGAGGAGTCTACCCAGATGGTGAGCGGGGATGCTGCAATCATTAGTGTCACCATTCCTCTGCTATGCCTCTTGAGAAGTTCCCTGCAAAGCATAAAGGCAGACGCTTTGCGCTCGGAAACGGAGGCGGGGGAAGACAGTATGTCGCTGGATAGTCAGAGTACCCTCATGTCTATATCTCAGCGCGTTGAAGAGGAGGAGGAGGAGCATGAGGAGGATGAGGAGGAGGGGGAAGAGACAGCTTGGCCCACTGCTGAGGGTACCCATGCTGCTTGCCTGTCATCCTTTCAGCTTGTATGGCCTGAGGAGGAGGAGGAGGAGGATCCTGAAAGTGATCTTCCTAGTGAGGACAGCCATGTGTTGCGTACAGGTACCCTGGCACACATGGCTGACTTCATGTTAGGATGCCCTTCTTGTGACCCTCGCATTACACGCATTCTGGCCACTACGGATTACTGGGTGTACACACTGCTCGACCCACGGTATAAGGAGAACCTTTCCACTCTCATACCCGAAGAGGAAAGGGGTTCGAGAGTGATGCTATACCACAGGACCCTGGCGGACAAACTGATGGTAACATTCCCATCCGACAGTGCTAGTGGCAGAAGGCGCAGTTCCGAGGGCCAGGTAGCAGGGGAGGCGCGGAGATCAGGCAGCATGTACAGCGCAGGCAGGGGAACACTTTCCAAGGCCTTTGCCAGCTTTATGGCTCCCCAGCAAGACTGTGTCACCGCTCCCCAGTCAAGGCTGAGTCGGCGGGAGCACTGTAAAAGGATGGTGAGGGAGTACGTAGCCGATCGCATGACCATCCTCCGTGACGCCTCTGCCCCCTACAACTACTGAGTGTCGAAGCTGGACACGTGGCCTGAACTCGCGCTCTATCCCCTGGAGGTGCTTGCTTGTCCTGCGGCTAGTGTCTTGTCAGAGAGGGTGTTTAGTGCGGCTGGGGGAATCATCACGGATAAGCGTACCCGCCTGTCAACTGACAGTGCCGACAGGCTTACACTCATCAAGATGAACAAAGCCTGGATTTCCCCAGACTTCTCTTCTCCACCAGCGGACAGCAGCGATACCTAAGCAATACGTAGGCTGCACCCGCGGATGGAAGCATCGTTCTCTATCACCATCAAAAACGGGGACCTTTTAGCTTCATCAATCTGTGTATTCTATTTATCCTCCTCCTCCTGCTCCTCCTCCTGAAACCTGACGTAATCACGCCGAACGGGCAATTTTTCTTAGGCCCACAAGGCTCAGTCATATAATTTTTGTAAACAATTTTTATACGTTTCAATGCTCATTAAGGCGTTGAAACTTGCACCTGAACCAATTTTTATTTTAACTGGGCTGCCTCCAGGCCTAGTTACAAATTAAGCCACATTAACCAAAGCGATTAATGGGTTTCACCTGCCCTCTTGGTTAAGCATGGGCAATTTTTCTGAGGTACATTAGTACTGTTGGTACACCAATTTTTTTGGGCCCTCGCCTACAGTGTAATCCAATTAATTTTTTGCCCACCTGCATTAAAGCTGATGTTACATCAGCTGTGCTGGGCACTGCAATGGGATATATTTATGTACCGCCGGTGGCTTCCTGGCACCCACCCATGCTGTCGGCCCACACGGAGTTGTAACTGCATGTGTCCACTTCTAAAGAACCCCAGTCTGACTGGGGCATGCAGTGTGGGCCGAAGCCCACCTGCATTAAACATGACATTACCTCAGCTGTGCTGGGCACTGCAATGGGATATATTTATGTACCGCTGGTGGCTTCCTGGCACCCACCCATACTGTCGGTCCACACGGAGTTGTAATTGCATGTGTCCACTTCTAAAGAACCCCAGTCTGACTGGGGCATGCAGTGTGGGCCCAAGCCCACCTGCATTAAACATGACATTACCTCAGCTGTGATGGGCAATGCAATGGGATATATTTATGTATCGCCGGTGGGTTCCAGGGAGCCACCCATGCTGTCGGTCCACACGGAGTTGTAACTGCATGTGTCCACTTCTAAAGAACCCCAGTCTGACTGGAGCATGCAGTGGGGGCCGAAGCCCACCTGCATTAAACCTGACATTAGCTTTGCTGTCCAGGGCACTGCAATGGGATATATTTATGTATCGCCGGTGGGTTCCAGGGAGCCACCCATGCTGTCGGTCCACACGGAGTTGTAACTGCATGTGTCCACTTCTAAAGAACCCCAGTCTGACTGGAGCATGCAGTGTGGGCCGAAGCCCACCTGCATTAAACCTGACATTAGCTTTGCTGTCCAGGGCACTGCAATGGGATATATTTATGTACCGCCGGTGGGTTCCAGGGAGCCACCCATGCTGTTCGTCCACACGGACTTCACAATAGGGAGTTGTACCTGCCTGTTCCTACTTATAAAAAACCCCAGTCTGACTGGGGCATGCAGTGTGGGCCCGAAGCCCACCTGCATTTAATCGGACGTTACCTCAGCTGTGATGGGCACTGAAATGGGATACATTTATGTACAGCCGGTGGGTTCCAGGGAGCCACCCATGCTGTGGGTGCACATGGAATTCCCATTGCAGAGTTGTACCTGCCTGTGACTATTTATAAAAAAACGCGGTCTGACTGGGGCATGCAGACACCTTGACAGAATGAATAGTGTGTGGCACATAGGTTCCCCATTGCTATGCCCACGTGTGCAGCTCCTGATGGCGGTGGCACAGGATTATATTTCTCACTGCTTCTGTACAGCATTGTGGGCTATCGTCCTGCCCCTTTTAAAGAGGGTCGCTGCCTAGCCGTGCCAAGCCTCTGCAGTGTGTGCCTGCGGTTCCTCCTCATGGCAGCGCATCGGGGACATGAGTGTGGCGTGGCATGAGGGCAGCTGAAGGCTGCGCAGGGACACTTTGGTGTGTGCTGTGGACACTGGGTCGTGCGGGGGGGGGGGGGGGAGGGTTGGGCAGCATGTAACCCAGGAGAAGTGGCAGCGGAGTGTCATGCAGGCAGTGATTGTGCTTTGTTGGAGGTAGTGTGGTGCTTAGCTAAGGTATGCGTTGCTAATGAGGGCTTTTCAGAAGTAAAAATTGTTGGGAGGGGGGTTGGCCCACGCTTGTCGCTATTGTGGCTTAATAGTGGGACCTGGGAACTTGAGATGCAGCCCAACATGTAGCCCCTCACCTGCCCTATCCGTTCCCATCACTTTCTTGAATTGCCCAGATTTTCACAAATGGAAACCTTAGCGAGCATCGGCGATATACAAAAATGCTCGGGTCGCCCATTGACTTCAATGGGGTTCGTTATTCGAAACGAACCCTCGAGCATCGCGAAAATTTCGTCCCGAGTAACGAGCACCCGAGCATTTTGGTGCTCGCTCATCTCTACTCACCATCTCTTCTGTTTATAGATAGCCTGGATTCCATTGTTCTTCCAATAGCACAGGGAAGATCAGTTGATATTGCATTTATGAGAGAAAAGTTACAAAATAGAAGTTTAAAAGTTTGATTTTCTCAACATTATTTTTGACCAATTCACCATTAGCATCTTGTAAAAAACCTATTGCATCCTTAGCTTTTCTTTTGCTTTTGACACACCCAACATCCTTTTTTTGGCCTCTGATGTAAGCCTCAATTAATTATTAGCTGTAGGTATTCTGACACTTGCCATACAATATCTGCAGACTGCATTATATTCTTCCTCTTTCCTTGTTTGCATGTGTTTAAGGTCTACGTTCATCCATGCTGATCTCTTTTATATGCGCCCCATTATTTCTTCAGTTAGGGATTGCTAAGGATTGTGCTTTAAAATATTATTTTAAAAAATTGCCCATCCTTCTTGGACATTTCTGTACTTAAGAACATCTAGCCACTGCATTTTTCCTACCCTCTTTCTGAGTCCATTAAATATTTCACCTTACTAAAATTCGAGAATAGCATGCTCACTGCATCCTTAGGTCCCAGCCAGGCATGTTTCCTCAACCATTTCCTCCTTGTTGGTTAGAGTTAGGTTCTAGATAGTGGATCCCCTTGTTTTTTCTTCCACCTTTTGGAAGATGAAGTTGTCAACAAGACATCAGCCTCTGGTTGTAAGTGAGGCCGGCCTCATTAAAAGCTGAACAGTGTGCATACCAATGGTGACTTTTTAGGGACTAAGTAGGCCTGCTTGTAATGCACACATTAAACTATCTAGTCTTTTGCACAATGTAATTACAAAACCTTGAAAGTGTAGCAGATAACGGACTCTTACCAGAGTAAACCTGGGACTATTGGAAAACAGCATTAGTGTTCTGCAAATTCACATGGTCATGGAGAGTGTTTGATTACTGTCCTAATATACTGTGTAAACGCTGGATTTATCTTCTCGCCAGTGTGTGTTGCTAATGTTGTAATAATCTACAACTAAGTGCAAAAGAAAGTTATTTTCTGGCAAGAAAAAGCATTGCATGCGTAATGCTGGGCAGTTGAGCAGAACCTAAACAGACCCTACTATAGTTAATGGGGTCCGTTCGGTGCTTTTTGGTTCCGTCATAAGATAAATCTGTTCGGCCAAGGGATTCCCTTTCCTGCTCTCTGACCGTAGCAGAAAAACTGAACTCTTGGCGCAGATGTGAAAGCAGTCTAGCTCAATCTTTGCTAGAATGACACGGTGCAAAGCAAGCTAGTTGTGAGCATGCCCAGAAGGGGAGGGGGCACTTCACCACCTAAGGCTGCATTTAGACGAACGTATATCGGCTCAGTTTTCACGCCGAGCCGATATACGTCGTCATCTGCAGGGGGGGGGGGGGGGGGATGGAAGAGCCAGGAGCAAGAACTGAGCTCCCGCCCCCTCTCTGCCTCCTCTCCGCCCCTCTGCACTATTTGCAATGAAAAGAGGTGGGATGGGGGCGGGGCTAAGTCTCACGAATTAGCCCTGCCCCGTCCCACCTCTCCCCATTGCAAATAGTGCAGAGGGGCGGAGAGGGGGTGGGAGCTCAGTTCCTGCTACTGGCTCTTCCATCCTCTCCCCCTGCAGATGAGGACGACCTATATCGGCTCGGCATGAAAACCGAGAAGATATACTTCGTGTGAATCCAGCCTTATCATAACAACTGAGCACTATGCCTTCCTGTGATCAACTAACAGTCTGGTCAAGTGCCCTGTTCAAAAATATCCGAAGTGGACATACCCCTTAAGTTTCTGTACTATATTATTTAATGAGTAGAACAACAAACAAAACTTTTTGTGTAAAGGTAAAATGAAAAAAGTCAGAAAAGAAATGACAGTGCCACAACTCCACTTTTTCTAATTCAGTAATCAGTTGCATCCTTAAGTTCTAGGCTACCCAGAAACTTTTAGACTTTTATTGAGTGACAGCTGCAGTGCACATTACTTAGGCCTCAAAGTATTCCTCTGGACGGCAGCTGCAGTTTGATAGTTAAAATCAATCGGTTTTGATTCAGAAAATCTCTGTGTAGCCTTAAGACCTAAATCAGCTTATTACTTTGGCAGGTCTCTGAAGGGATTTCTGCCTGGTACGGCCCTTTTAGTTTTCAAAATAATGCTTTCAACTTGCAGATCATAAGCATTCAATGTGTCACCTAGCTGATGTGAACGCCGAGTCCTTCCCAGTCTATAAAGCATTCAAACTTGCCAACTATTCCTTCCGAACCAATAAATGTGGGGCACTGCTATGACCACTAGGCAAAGTCAGAAAGGAAAGTTAAGCTGGTCTCTAAAAGGGATGGTCCGAGTTATTTTTTTTTACAATAAAAGTCCGTTCCCCATGAAGTAAAAGAACTAGCCGGTATGTGCTCATCCCTCTATGCTCCGCAATGTGTCCTGCGGTGCCGCTCCGGGCCTCCCCTCTGATGTCACCTTTACAGGCTGCCCCAGGGGTGTCACAGGAAGTGCTGCAGCCAATGGTAGAGCTCAGTGCTCGATTATTGGCTGCAGCACCTGTGACATCCTGTAAGCTGGGTGGGGCTGCAGCCTGTAAATAAACACAGCAGCAGAAGCACAGCAGCAGCTGAACACAGCGGGGGTGGGGAAAGGTGAGTATATGCTGGATAGTTGCTTTACTTCATGGGGAACAGACTTTCAATGGCAAAATCTAACTTAGACCACCCCTTTAATGACTTTCCTGCACAAATAGGACAAACTGCTTCAATCTGCCATACACACTATATTCAAAGACATATTGGCATTCAAAAAAAAATTCAGGCCGACTTCACACAGGCGAGATTTTTGCACAAGATTTGTGCATTGCGAGATGCACAATTCTTGCATGAATACGAACCCCATTGTTTTGAATGAGGTCATACACATCAGCATTTTTTTCCCGCACCATGATGCAATGCGGGAAAACGATTGTGGCATGCCCTATTTTTGCGTGTACCCTTGCTTTGCATCACCCATTGCTGTCAATGAGGCTGGCGGCAGCATTGCTCTGCATGCCAGTTGTGCACGAGTGTGATGCAAAGTGAGGTCTCCCCATTGAAAACAGACAATCTGCGGTTCTCTGAGGATCCACAGGAAAATTGCATGTTTGTGAACGCGATATCGGACAGTGAATTATGGCCCGATATTGCACTCCCCAATGGAAAGTTAGCCTAAAGCTGGATTTACACGGGCCGCAATTGCCACACTGTAATTCCGCCTGCGACTCCTAATCCCGGGCTTAACCAGCAAAGTGAACGAGATTTTGCAAAAATCTCGTCCACACGCTGCGGCCAAGCCGCGCGGAAGTGGACATGCAGCACGGAAAACGATGCAGCATGTCAATCCTTTTTTTTATTTCTGCAGCGGCCTCTCTCTTCTTTATGGGGAAAGAAGACTGCAGCGGAATGCCGACGGCGAAACCGCTTCAAAATCCACGGCTAAATGCCACGGGTTTTGAAGCTGCGCTTTTCCAGCGGAATTCTTGCGGTTTTTCGGTGCGCCCATTCCGCTGGAATTCTGTCCCACGTGACCCTTTCATGTAGCTCTAATGCGGCATTTAGAATCTATATTATGTCTGCAATACCCAGACCTCCTGCAGTTCTACTGAATGATAATAAAATCACCATTGAATTTTTTTGTGTTTAAAAGTGTTTTTATTAATTTTCAATACTCAGTTGTACAATCATTTTCAAAAACATTTCAACAGCATCTATTACTTTCTTGCTCATTAAACTTCTTGCTTGTACTTAATAAAGGAGTTACGCTTGTAGTTGCTTCTAGTAAACTTTTATGATCGTCTTATTCTAAAACTTTGTAACATCATAGAAGGGAAAAGGGGTAGGAGGGGTCTAAGGTGGGTTAGTAATAGGGGGGGGAATATTTGAGACATGGGGTAGGGGTTGGTCCCCAGCCTTGCCTCGGCATCCCCTGGGCCCCTAATAGGGGGGGTGGCGGGGGTGCGGAGGATGGCAGTTGTGAACCGCGCCTAATATTATGCGCATGTTGCGCAAGGGTCTATGAAGCGTTAAGAGAGATGGGTGTAGGACAGGGGAGGGGGGGGGGGGGGTTCTTGGCTCCGGGGCTGTTTTGCACCCTTTCAGGTTTGGTTCTAACTAGGTAGTATTCCACTTACCAACCATTGGTCAAATCTTGGGGAGCTATGAAATGTTAGCCAGGGTTCCCATGTGGCGTGATATACTGGATATTTCGTGTCGTCTCGTGCTTTCAGTTCTTCCATGCGGCCTATTTCATCTAGAACGGTCACCTACTGCACTTTGGTAGGGGGGTCCTGGGATCTCCACAGTCTGGGTATCACCGTGCGCATCGCTAGAAGGTAGAACCTAAGAGAGCTTTTCCTATTGTTTTTTAGTGACCCCCGGGAGAATCGATAAGGGGGCCATCTCAGGGGTCCACACATGGGATCCCTTGTTCAGTGCATTGTACAGTGCTTCTATTTCCCTCCAGAGTGTCCTAACCTGGGGGCATGACCACCATATGTGTGAGAGTGTGCCAGCCTCTCGTAGGCATCGCCAAAACCGGTCAGACACCCCCCCTCCGTACTTAGCCAGCTGCACTGGTGTTCGGTACCACCTCGTTAATAGCTTATAGTTAAGTTCCTGGTGGCAGCTTGAAATCGTCATTTTGTGAGTCAAGCATATGGCTTTGTCCCATTCCTCCTCCAGTATTTCCCTCCCTAGTTCTCTCTCCCAGGCTCTCCTGTGCCCCCCTCCGGAGTCCAGTCCCTCCCCGGCAACCAAGAAGCCATAGATCGCGGAGATCTCTCCTTTGGACCTCTGAGGTTGATCACATAGCACTTCAAATTGTGTGTTTGGTGCCGTCAGGCCTGATATTGGTCCTAAGGATCGTATATAATGGCCTATCTGGTAGTACTGGAGCCACGCACCTGTCTTCTAGTTCCCCACCCCCAGGAGGTCTCCTAGCGGTTTTAGACCCTCTCTATCCATCACGTCTCTGACCCTGGGGAACTCCACATCCAGATCATCCAGAAGGGGTAATCCCGAATCTCCCTGAGGGAAGTCTGGGTTCCCTCTCAGCGGTGTCCACGGCCCTGGCACTTTTACCAGCTCGTGTCGCGTCCCGAAACCATCCCATATTTTCAGCAAGGAATTTATGAAGGGAGAGACTCTGATGCCTCTCCTTCCTAACCCGCTTCGCAACCACGCAAGGCCCCTAATTCGCCCTGCCGTTGTCTCCCTTTCCAGCTCAACCCAGCGTTTAGTGGTCCCCTTGTGTACTAGGTCCAAGACTGTCTTGCATATGGCCGCTCTATAGTAGAGGAGTAGGTTTGGCAGTCCAGTCCCTCCTCTCTCCTTCCGTTGGGTTAGTAGTTTGTAATTCAGACGCGGCTTGTTTCCCCCCCACACAAACCGCGTCACTGCTTTTTGTAGTTTGATGAAAAAGTTCCGCGGGACTCGTATGGGCAGGGTTAGATATAGGTATAGTAATTTGGGCAGGGAGTTCATTTTAACAGAGTTTATCCTGCCAAACCACGAGAGGGTTGTCGGTTTCCATCTCTCAAAGTCTTTTGTTATGGTGGAGAGCATGCGTTTGTAGTTTAAGCTATATGTTTTTCCAGTGTCTGCAGGGAGAACCACCCCTAAGTATTTGATGTTATCTTCTTTCCAGCTCATGGGGGTCAGATGTTTAAGTTGTGCAATTTCTGATGCTGGGAGTGTAATGCTTAAAAGGTCTGATTTACTCAGGTTGATCTTAAAGTTACTAACATAACTGTATCTTTTAAATTCTTGTAAGATTGCAGGTAAGGTCTGTCTGGGATTGGTGATATATATTAGTAAATCATCTGCGAAAAGGGCAGTCTTGTGCTCCTGTCTGGCTTTTGTATATTCTTTTATCTCCTTATTTTCCCTCAACGCGTTAGCCAGCGACTCCATTACCAGGATGTATAGTGTCGGTGACAGCGGCCAGCCCTGTCGTGTTCCATTTTTTATGGTTATTGGTGCGGAGAGCTTCCCATTGACCCGTATCTGAGCTGTGGGGTTGTTATAAAGTGCCATTATCCAGCCAATCGTCCTATTGCCTAATCCTATTTTTTTAATGTAGCCTCTAGGAACCTCCAGTTTACGCCATCAAAAGCTTTTTCGGCATCAGCCGACAGCAGACATAGTGGGCTTTTCTCCTCTCGTGCTCTCTCTATCAGGGAAATGGTCCGTATTGTATTATCCCTGGCTTCGCGTCCTGCCACAAACACCACTTGATCTCTGTGGATGAGCCCAGGGACAAGGGGACGGAGGCGGGAGGCTAGTGTTTTAGCAAATATTTTAGTGTCGACGTTTAGCAGGGATATTGGCCTGTAGTTGCTACATGACATGGGGTCTCTGCCCGGTTTTGGGATTACTGTGATTATTGCTTGCAGGGCTTGGGATGGGAATGGGCAGTTTCCAGATACCGCGTTAAAGGCTCTACTTAACATAGGGGTCAATAGGTCTCCGCATATCTTATAGAAACTGGGCGTGAAGCCATCTGGTCCCGGGCTTTTTACAATCTTTAAGCTTTTAATTTCATCTATTATCTCTTGGTCTAAAATGTCGTCTTCCAGCTGTTGCCCGTTTTCCGTCGGGATCTCCGTCGGGGCATATTTTTGTAGATATTGATCAATCGCCGTTATTTCCTCTACCCCCTCTATGTTATATAGCTCCCCATAGAATTCCCTGAAACATTCCAGGATGTCTTTCATGGCATGTACTTTGCTTTTGTCAGCTTTGCTCAGTGCAAAGATGTATGACTGGTTCTCCCGAGGGTTTAATGCTTTCGCCAACCAGGAGCTGCATTTGTTTCCGAATTCGTAGTACCCCCTTTTTATTCTGTCTCTTATGTGTAGGTATTTTTGGTCCAAGTATTTGTTGGCGTAGAACCGAGATCTCCGCCTTTAGTGTCGGGGAAGCGCTAGCCTTATTGGCCAGCTCCATTTTTTCTAGTCTAGATATCAGGTCAGTAGAGATGAGCGAGCACCAAAATGCTCGGGTGCTGGTTACTCGGAACGAACTTTTCGCGATGCTCGAGGGTTCGTTTCGAGTAACGAACCCCATTGAAGTCAATGGGCGACCCAAGCATTTTTGTATTTCGCCGATGCTCGCTAAGGTTTTCATGTGTGAAAATCTGGGCAATTCAAGAAAGTGATGGGAACGACACAGCAACGGATAGGGCAGGCGAGGGGCTACGTGTTGGGCTGCATCTCAAGTTCACAGGTCCCACTATTAAGCCACAATACCGGCAAGAGTGGGCCCACCCCCCTCCCAACAACTTTTACTTCTGAAAAGCCCTCATTAGCATCGCATACCTTAGCTAAGCACCACACTACCTACAACAAAGCACAATCACTGCCTGCATGACACTCCGCTGCCACTTCTCCTGGGTTACATGCTGCCCAACCCCCCCCGCACGAACCAGTGTCCACAGCGCACACCAAAGTGTCCCTGCGCAGCCTTCAGCTGCCCTCATGCCACACCACCCTCATGTCTATTTAGAAGTGCGTCTGCCATGACGAGGAACCGCAGGCACACACTGCAGAGGCTTGGCACGGCTAGGCAGGCACCCTCTTTAAAAGGGGCGGGGCGATAGCCCACAATGCTGTACAGAAGCAATGAGAAATAGAATCCTGTGCCACCGCCATCAGGAGCTGCACACGTGGGCATAGCAATGGGCAACCTATGTGCCACACACTATTCATTCTGTCAAGGTGTCTCTGCATGCCCCAGTCAGACCGGGCTTTTTAATTCATAGACACAGGCAGGTACAACTCCCTATTGTGAAGTCCCTGTCGACCGACAGCATGGGTGGCTCCCTGGAACCCACCGGCGATACACAAAAATATCCCATTGCATTGCCCAACACAGCTGAGGTAGTAATGTCGTGCTTAATGCAGGTGGGCTTCGGCCCACACTGCATGCCCCAGTCAGACTGGGGTTCTTTACAAGTGGAAACAGATGCATTTATAATTCCCTGTGGACCCACAGCATGGGTGGGTGCCAGGAAGCCACCGGCGGTACATAGAAATATCCCATTGCATTGCCCAACACAGCTGAGGTAGTAATGTCGTGCTTAATGCAGGTGGGCTTCGGCCCACACTGCATGCCCCAGTCAGACTGGGGTTCTTTACAAGTGGAAACAGATGCATTTATAATTCCCTGTGGACCCACAGCATGGGTGGGTGCCAGGAAGCCACCGGCGGTACATAGAAATATCCCATTGCATTGCCCAACACAGCTGAGGTAGTAATGTTGTGCTTAATGCAGGTGGGCTTCGGCCCACACTGCATGCCCCAGTCTGACTGGGGTTCTTTACAAGTGGACACATGTAGGTTAGACTCCGTGTGCACCTACAGCATGGGTGGCTCCCTGGAACCCACCGGCGGTACACAAAAATATCCCATTGCATTGCCCAACACAGCGGATGTAACGGCAGCTGTAATGCCGGTGGGCTAAAAATTCATTTGATTACACTGTAGGAGAGGGCCCACAAAAATTGCTGAATCAACAGTACTAATGTACATCAAAAAAATTGGCCATGGCCAACCAAGAGGGCAGGTGAAACCCATTAATCGCTTTGGTTAATGTGGCTTAAGTGGTAACTAGGCCTGGAGGCAGCCCAGTTTAACGAAAAATTGGTTCAAGTTAAAGTTTCAACGCTTTTAAGAGCATTGAAACATATAAAAATTGTTTAGAAAAATTATGAGTGAGCCTTGTGGCCCTAAGAAAAATTGCCCATTCAGCGTGATTACGTGAGGTTTCAGGAGGAGGAGCAGGAGGAGGAGGAGGAATATTAGACACGGATTGATGAAGCAGAAATGTCCCCGTTTTGGATGGTGAGAGAGAACGTAGCTTCCATCCGCGGGTGCAGCCTACGTATTGCTTACGTATTGATGAGTGTTAGCCTGTCGGCACTGTCGGTTGACAGGCGGGTACGCTTATCTGTGATGATTCCCAGAGCCGCACTAAACACCCTCTCCGACAAGACGCTAGCCGCAGGACAAGCAAGCACCTCCAGGGCATACAGCGCTAGTTCAGGCCACGTGTCCAGCTTCGACACCCAGTAGTTGTAGGGGGCAGAGGCGTCACCGAGGATGGTCGTGCGATCGGCTACGTACTCCCTCACCATCCTTTTACAGTGCTCCCGCCGACTCAGCCTTGACTGGGGAGCGGTGACACAGTCTTGCTGGGGAGCCATAAAGCTGGCCAGGCCCTTAAAGACTGTTGCACTGCCTGGGCTGTACATGCTGCTCGATCTACGCACCTCCCCTGCTACCTGGCCCTCGGAACTGCGCCTTCTGCCACAACCGCTGTCGGATGGGAATTTTACCATCAGCTTGTCCGCCAGGGTCCTGTGGTATAGCAACACTCTCGAACCCCTTTCCTCTTCGGGAATGAGAGTGGGAAGGTTCTCCTTATAGCGTGGGTCGAGCAGTGTGTACACCCAGTAATCCGTAGTGGCCAGAATGCGTTGAATGCGAGGGTCACGAGAAAGGCATCCTAACATGAAGTCAGCCATGTGTGCCAGGGTACCTGTACGCAACACATGGCTGTCCGCACTAGGAAGATCACTTTCAGGATCCTCCTCCTCAGGCCATACACGCTGAAATGATGACAGGCAAGCAGCATGGGTATGGTCAGCAGTGGGCCAAGCTGTCTCTTCCCCCTCCTACTCATCCTCCTCATGCTCCTCCTCCTCCTCCTGAACGCGCTGAGATATAGACAGGAGGGTGCTCTGACTATCCAGCGACATACTGTCTTCCCCCGGCTCGGTTTCCGAGCGCAAAGCGGCTGCCTTTATGGTTTGCAGGGAAGTTCTCAAGATGCATAGCAGAGGAATGGTGACACTAATGATTGCAGCATCGCCGCTCACCACCTGGGTAGACTGCTCAAAGTTTCGAAGGACCTGGCAGATGTCTGCCAACCAGGCCCACTCTTCTGAAAAGAATTGAGGAGGCTGACTCCCACTGCGCCGCCCATGTTGGAGTTGGTATTCTACTATAGCTCTACGCTGCTCATAGAGCCTAGCCAACATGTGGAGCGTAGAGTTCCACCGTGTGGGCACGTCGCACAGCAGTCAGTGCACTGGCAGATTAAACCGATGTTGCAGGGTGCGCAGGGTGGCAGCGTCCGTGTGGGACTTGCGGAAATGTGCGCAGAGCCGGCGCACCTTTACGAGCAGGTCTGACAAGCGTGGGTAGCTTTTCAGAAAGCGCTGAACCACCAAATTAAAGACGTGGGCCAGGCATGGCACGTGCGTGTCACACACGACCATGCCCGGTTGGAGGCTCAGCGGCGCAAGCCAACGGTCGGTCTGCTCTGTCAGACCCTGCAGCAGTTCGTGGGCCGTGTGCCTCCTATCTCCTAAGCTGAGTAGTTTCAGCACGGCCTGCTGACGCTTGCCCACCGCTGTGCTGCCACGCCGCGCGACACCGACTGCTGGCGACGTCCTGCTGCTGCTGACACATCTAGATTGCGAGACAGAGGTTGAGGAGGAGGAGGAGGAGGGTGCTTTAGTGGAAGAAGCATACACCGCCGAACATACCACCACCGAGCTGGGGCCTGCAATTCTGGGGGTGGGTAGGACGTGAGCGGTCCCAGGCTCTGACTCTGTCCCAGCCTCCACTAAATTCACCCAATGTGCCGTCAGGGAGATGTAGTGGCCCTGCCCGCCTGTGCTTGTCCACGTGTCCGTAGTTAAGTGGACCTTGCCACTAACCGCATTGGTGAGGGCGCGTACAATGTTGCGGGAGACGTGGTCGTGCAGGGCTGGGACGGCACATCGGGAAAAGTAGTGGCGACTGGGAACTGAGTAGCGCGGGGCCGCCGCCGCCATCATAGCTTTGAAGGACTCCGTTTCCACAACCCTATACGGCAGCATCTCAAGGCTGATAAATTTGGCTATGTGGACGGTTAACGATTGAGCGTGCGGGTGCTTGGCGGCGTACTTGCGCTTCCGCTCAAAGACTTGCGCTAGCGACGGCTGGACGGTGCGGTGCGAGACATTGCTGGATTGGGCCGAGGACAGCGGAGGTGAGGGTGTGGGTGCAGGCCATGAGACGGTCGTGCCTGTGTCCTGAGAGGGGGGTTGTATCTCAGTGGCAGGTTGGGGCACAGGGGGAGAGGCAGCGGTGCAAACCGGAGGCGGTGAACGGCCTTCGTCCCACCTTGTGGGGTGCTTGGCCATCATATGTCTGCGCATGCTGGTGGTGGTCAGGCTGTTGGTGGTGGCTCCCCGGCTGATCTTGGCGCGACAAAGGTTGCACACCACTGTTCGTCGGTCGTCAGGCGTCTCTGTGAAAAACTGCCAGACCTTAGAGCACCTCGGCCTCTGCAGGGTGGCATGGCGCGAGGGGGCGCTTTGGGAAACACTTGGTGGATTATTCGGTCTGGCCCTGCCTCTACCCCTGGCCACCGCACTGCCTCTTGCAACCTGCCCTGCTGCTGCCCGTGCCTCCCCCTCTGAAGACCTGTCCTGTGTAGGCGTTGCACACCAGGTGGGGTCAGTCACCTCATCGTCCTGCTGCTCTTCCTCCGAATCCTCTGTGCGCTGCTCCCTCGGACTTACTGCCCTTACTACTACCTCACTGCAAGACAACTGTGTCTCATCGTCATCGTCCTCCTCACCCACTGAAAGGTCTTGAGACAGTTGCCGGAAGTCCCCAGCCTCATCCCCCGGACCCCGGGAACTTTCCAATGGTTGGGCATCAGTGACGATAAACTCCTCTGGTGGTAGAGGAACCACTGCTGCCCAATCTGAGCAGGGGCCCGAGAAAAGTTCCTGGGAGTGTTCCCGCTCCTGAGCATGTGTCATTGTAGTGGAGTGAGGAGGCTGGGAGGAAGGAGGAGCAGCAGACAGAGGATTCGGATTTGCAGCAGTGGACGGCGCAGAACTGTGGGTGGATGATAGCTTGCTCGAAGCACTTTCTGCCATCCAGGACAGGACCTGCTCACACTGCTCATTTTCTAATAAAGGTCTCCCGCGTGGACCCATTAATTGGGCGATGAATGTGGGGACGCCAGAAACGTGCCTCTCTCCTAATCGCGCAGCAGTCGGCTGCGACACACCTGGATCAGGAGCTCGGCCTGTGCCCACACCCTCACTTGGCCCTCCGCGTCCTCGGCCGCGTCCACGTCCTCTAGGCCTACCCCTACCCCTCAGCATGCTGTATTACCAGTGATTTGATTTCCCAGGCAGGAAATAAATTGGCGCAAGCCTGCAGGCCAAATATAATTTTTTCGCTTTTTTGCAAAGGGAAGGCCCCACTGCGGATATTCAATGAACAATACGTTTAATAACTGTGGTGTGGCCCTGAAAAAGTGTCACACAACTTTAGTGTAGCAGAGTTATTAACTCTGGCAGAGCAGGTATTTGCCAGTCAGGAAAGACAATGGCGCAAGCCTGCAGTAAACCGTAGCTGGTTGCGTTTGATTTTTGTACGTTCTCCACGCAGCACACACGTACACGGAGACCTTAGGACTGACACAGGCAGGCCAAATATAATTTTTTCGCTTTTTTGCAAAGGGAAGGCCCCACTGCATATATTCAATGAACAATACGTTTAATAACTGTGGTGTGGCCCTGAAAAAGTGTCACACAACTTTAGTGTAGCAGAGTTATTAACTCTGGCAGAGCAGGTATTTGCCAGTCAGGAAAGACAATGGCGCAAGCCTGCAGTAAACCGTAGCTGGTTGCGTTTGATTTTTGTGCATTCTCCACGCAGCACACACGTACACGGAGACCTTAGGACTGACACAGGCAGGCCAAATATAATTTTTTCGCTTTTTTGCAAAGGGAAGGCCCCACTGCGGATATTCAATGAACAATACGTTTAATAACTGTGGTGTGGCCCTGAAAAAGTGCCACACAACTTTAGTGTAGCAGAGTTATTAACTCTGGCAGAGCAGGTATTTGCCAGTCAGGAAAGACAATAGCGCAAGCCTGCAGTAAAGCGTAGCTGGTTGCGTTTAATTTTTGTACGTTCTCCACGCAGCACACACGTACACGGAGACCTTAGGACTGACACAGGCAGGCCAAATATAATTTTTTCGCTTTTTTGCAAAGGGAAGGCCCCACTGCGTATATTCAATGAACAATACGTTTATCAACTGTGGTGTGGCCCTGAAAAAGTGTCACATAACTTTAGTGTAGCAGAGTTATTAACTCTGGCAGAGCAGGTATTTGCCAGTCAGGAAAGACAATGGCGCAAGCCTGCAGTAAACCGTAGCTGGTTGCGTTTGATTTTTGTACGTTCTCCACGCAGCACACACGTACACGGAGACCTTAGGACTGACACAGGCAGGCCAAATATAATTTTTTTGCCTTTTTGCAAAGGTAAGGCCCCACTGCGGATATTCAATGAACAATAACTGTGTTGTGGCCCTGCCTACACAATTCTGTCCCTGTAGTATCAATGGAGGGTGCAATGCTCTGCACAGACGATTTTTTGAAAAAAAAAAAAATGCAACACTGCTAACAGCAGCCAGCACAGTACTGCACACGGTTAAATTTGGCCCTAGAAAGGACCGTTGAGGTTCTTGAAGGCTACACTCACTCCTAACACTCTCCCTGCTAAGCACTACTTCTGTCCCTAATACCGGGTGCAATGCTCTGCACTGCCGATTTTGAGAAGAAAAAAAAAAATTTCCACTGCTAACAGCAGCCTGCACACACGTAGATGTGGCCCTAAGAAGGACCGTTGGGGTTCTTGAAGCCTACACTCACTACAAACACTCTCCCTACAGCAACTCCAATAGAACAGCACTTTCCCTCACTAACTCACACGGCATCTGAGCCGAGCCGCGGGAGGGGCCGACTTTTATACTCGGGTGACATCTGATCGCCCCAGCCACTCACAGCAGGGGGGTGGTATAGGGCTTGAACGTCACAGGGGGAAGTTGTAATGCCTTCCCTGTCTTTCAATTGGCCAGAAAAGCGCGCTAACGTCTCAGAGAGGAAACTGAAAGTAACCAGAACACCGCGTGGTACTCGTTACGAGTAACGAGCATCCCGAACACCCTAATATTCGCACGAATATCAAGCTCGGACGAGTACGTTCGCTCATCTCTACAGGTCAGCTAACTTTGCTACTCTATCCCGTTTTAATCTTGTCCCATGGGATATGAAGACTCCTCTTAAGACACATTTTAGGGCCTCCCATTAGATAGTCGGTGAAGTAGTGTCTGTCCTGTGGGTCTTCACAAATGTTCCTATTGTCCGCCTTATCTCCTCTAAGCAGCAAGCGTCGCCCAGGAGATTGTCATTAAGTCTCCAACTGTTTAGGCCTCTTGTTGTCTCCCCCCCGCATAGGGCCCCATAGACAGGTGCGTGGTCCGACCAGATGAAGTTTCCTATTGAGCATCTGGGGCTTCAGTCTAGAAGACTATGTGATACAAATATGTAGTCCAATCGTCCATAATTGCTATGGGCCATGGAGTGGTGGCTATAGTCCTTGGTCTCTGGATGAAGTGTTCTCCAGAGATCAACGAGCTTCAGTTCAGATAGTTTTCTCCGCAATCTATGTAGGGCCGTATGGGATAGACTGGACTTACCCGATGAGGCGTCAAGAGTGGGGTCCAGGGCCACGTTGAGGTCCCCGCCTAGTACAATGTGTGAGCCTTCCGCGAACCGTGTCAGTTCTCGTAGCATCCGGCAGGCGTAGGCGACCTGACCTGTGTTGGGGAGATAAACGTTAGCGATTGTGATTATGCGATTTCCCAGGTCTATTTTAAGAAAAAGGTATCTGCCCTCCGTGTCCACCATGGAGGCTAGGACTCTGTGGGGGAGGTTCTTGTGTATTGCAATGGAAGTTCCGCAGACTTTCTTGTCCGGGTGTGTGCTATGGTACCACTTTGTGTAGTATCTGTTGTTGCCCTTAGGGATGTGGTCTTTCTTATAGTGTGTTTCCTGGAACATGGCTATTGCAATCTTTTTTTTGTTTAAATGTGCAAGTATTTGGCCCCTTTTGGCCGGTATGTGCAGAATGATATATTAGTCATGATCATTTACTGGCGTGCGTGGCGGCATCTTAGAGTACCACAGCTCCCGGAACCAAGATTGGGGTGAGGGGAATAGATTTAGGACACTTGAGAGGGAGGAGGATGGGGGGAGGAGGGATAGGGTGACAGAAAGGAGACCATCTGTCGACTAGGAAGTATATTCCCAGTTCAACTGGTGGGTAACCAACCTACGGTCAGTTGTAGACGACACTGTTGTGTCGTCCCCCCGAGTAGGTGGAGATGTCGCAGGTGCCAGAGCGTCTTAGGGCTCCCTCCGCCCCAACCGGCATAACATTCAATCAGTAAACGAGTTATATTACCAGGCACATTAGTGACATTTGTAACATTAGGATCATATGCGTTTGGCGATCAGTCAGCTCAGGAAAACTTCATCCATCTGGTCAAGTGCCAGGTGGATTTAGAGCTTTAGCCGCTACTGTTCAAAAACTTTTAGCTTTAATCAGGACCATGCAGGGTCTAACAGCTCGTACTAAGGAATCTTATCTATAAAGGGTTCCTTTGGGCGCTTCGGCCTGCCCAGGTGGTCTTAGTCAGGCCGTCTGGGTGGTGTGCATTCAGCGAGGCGGTCTGTTGGCGCGGCCGCGAGCTTTCGGCCCTGGTGAGTCCGCCTTGTGCCAGGTTTCTCTGGGACCGGGGGTGGGTAGGAATGGCAAATGCGGCCAGTCTGGTAATGCCACCTTTGGTAGTTCCAGGATGTCCAGGAATCTAGAGAGATCGACAGGGGATCTAAAAGTCCCTGTCCTGCCGTTTTTCGTGGCCGTAAGCTGAAAAGGGTACCCCCAGCGATACAGGATTTTGTTGGATTTCAGGACTTCCAGAAGGGGCCTTACTGCTCTGCGCAGTTGCAAGGTGCGCCTCGCCAAGTCTGAGAATATTGCTATGGGGGTGCCGTTATGGGTTAAAGTGTCCCGTTCTCTGGCGCTTTTCAGAATTGCCTCTTTCTCTTTGAAATAATGTATGCGACAGACAACATCTCGTGGCCTTTTAGGGTCTTCTGGTCTGGGCCCCAGGGTTCTATGTATGCGATCTATTAAGACCGGTTGGTCCGCAGTGCGATTCAATAGTGAGCTAAAGAAATTACGAGCCCACTCCTCCAGTTGGGAGGGCTCCACTTCCTCTGATAGTCCCCTTAGTCGTAAGTTATTGCGCCTGTGGCGATTCTCGAGGTCGTCGATGTGTGCTAGGATGTCTGTTATTTGTTGGGCTTGTGCGTTTATTACTTGGCTATGATCGTCGAGTGTAGTAAGGGCTTTTTCCTGGGTCTCTTCCACCGTGTCTAGTCGATGACCTACGTGTTTAAGCTCTTGTTGTAGAAGGGATAATGCTTCTTTATGTGAGGCTTCCAACCTGTTGGGAGAGACCTTAAGTGCTCCTTCCAATCCCACTCGTCATCTGTAGAATAGCTGTCTGGGGAGGATGCATCGGGTCGTGGGTTTCTTCCTGACGCGGGGGTGGCTCTGCGCGTTCTTTGTGGCAGGCCGCTGCCTCTGTCTGAACTAGTCGGTGCACCTCCTGCGCAGCGTGTTTGGTGTGGTGTCCGGTTTCCACCAGGAACCCCCCCTCATTCCCTGTATGGGGAGAGCCCCTGGTGTACTCGGGACTCCCACTACCTGCAGAGCATATGGTTTGCCCCCCTGTGTTTTGTGGGGGCGCGGGCTCCTTTCTGGGATAGCCTGCTGTCTTGTGCTGGACCTCTTTTGACTGGGGGGGTGGCATAGCTGCTCCCTTTGTCACCTCTGTCTGGGGGTTGGGGCCTCCACCGATCCCACCACTGCTGGATCCCCTTTTGGGGTTTATGTTGTACTTATCTGTCCCTGGTGGTGCTAGTGGTGCCGGCATCCCCGGCTCCTCCGCTCCGCTCTCCCCTCCGCTGGATCCACTCCTCCTCTTCTGCCGCGGGCGCACATGGTTTGGCGCCATTTTGGAGGTCGCCGCCGGGGGCCCGCGGCCGCCGCTCCCGACCCCGTCGGGCTCTCTCCTGGGGGCTTCGCTGCACTCCTCTGTCTCTGGCAGCGCCGGCGCTCTCGCATCCTCCGCGCCGCTCGTTTCCCCGCCGGCCCCTCTTGTTTCTCTCTGCCGCTGGCTCACGTGGTTCGGCGCCATCTTGGAGGTGGCCGGCTCGGGTCCGCGGCCGCCGCTCCCGCCGCCTCTGGGATCTCCCCTGGGGTGGTTGCTGTGTTCCGCTGCCGCCGGTGGCGCTGGTATGGTCGGCGCTCCCGCCTCCTCCACGCCGTTCGTCTCGTCCGCTGCTCCGCTCGCCTCCTTCTGCCGCGGGCACATGTGGTCCGGCGCCATCTTGGAGGCGGCCGCCGCGGGACCGCGGCCGCCGAAGAACTTTTCTATAGACTGCGGCTCGTCCTCCGCCGCCTCCTGTGCCCTTGCTGTGGTCTTCCTCTTCCCCATGGTCCTGCTGTCTCGTCTTTCCTGGCGCTGTTGGCCGGGTAGGTGCTTTTAGCCGGTCAGTGTCTCGGGAGCCCCGATGGAGTGTGTCTTACTCCGGCATCGGCTAGGCTCCGCCCCTACCATTGAATTTTTTTTGACTCACTCATGTTCACTCATTGTTTCATAAGGCGCATGATACATCCTTAGGTATAAAAGCACCCTTTACAAACTGTGTACATAGTATAAATAGACAAACCAATCTGCTCACAGCCATTTATACAGAAGGATACACAGGCTTCAAGTCTAAGAATCGATGTAAGCAGGAGTAAATGCCAGGCTGGTCCCCGGGGAAGGACATGCTGTAACAATGGTAGACTCCAGCACCGAAGGAATAATTCCCAATAAAATAACATATCAGTCCGCTCAGCTCCTCATGCTCTATAACAGTGGTGGCGAACATATGGCATGCGTGCCAGAGGCGTCACGCAGAGCCCTCCCTGCTGGCACGCGCCGCCATCGGCCGCTTACCACTAGTGAATAGTGGCAGGGGCCGCAGCTCTCATGTTGGCATTCACTCACTGCGCTGCTAGCGGCGCTGATCCCAGCGCACACTGTGACTTCAGTGTGCAGTCGGAATTCTCCTTTCCCCTCCCCCGACGTCTCCTCTTAGGTTCCGCGAGAGCAGGGGGAGGAGGCATTCGACATCACACTGACATCACAGTGTGTGCCGGGATCATCGCCGAGCAGAAGAGAAGCTGAGCTTCGAGAAGGAGGGGGTAAGTATGTGGGTTCTGGGGGGCGCTGCTGAGGGGTCACTACTGCACTGGGGGCTGCTGCGGATGGGTCACTGCTGCACTGGGAGCCGCTGTGGAGGGGTCACTGCTGCACTGGGGCCGCTGTGGAGTGGTCACTGCTGAACTTGGGTCAGCTGTGGAGGAGTCACTGCTGCACTGGGGGCCACAGTGGAGGGGTCACTGCTGCACTGGGGGCCGCTGTGGAGAGGTCACTGCTGCACTTGGGGCCACTGTGGAGGGTGGTGTCACTATTACCGCTGGGGTATGTTCACATGTGTTGGAAATTGGCAGGGCTGTTTCACAATAGCCAGGGTGCAGATTTTGACTGCTTTTTGGATGCGGAAATGCTGCAGAATGTTCCACAGAAATTACCGCTGAGGACATTCTGCAGTATTTCTGCATCCAAAAAGCAGTCAAAATCTGCATGCTGTCTATCTTGAAGCGGCCCTGTCCTTTTTAGAATGATGGGGCTCAAATCATATGTCGTGATAAACCCCGCCCCCTGATGTGTTGGCACTTTGCAGTAAATAAGTGGGTTTTGGGTTGCAGTTTGGGAACTCGGGAAAAGGTTCGCCATCACTGCTCTATAACATGATGCCTGCAGTTTGGACATCGTCTTCGAGCTGACAGGTTCTCTTTGACTTCTATAGCCTGGATGAAAGATGGGAGGGGGGGCATGATCAAAACTTTTATACTGTACATGGTAAAGGTATAAATAAGGTTCAGGAAGGAAGTATATTTATTAGGAAGCTAAACACTAGAACAGGGGGGCACAATCTGAGATTAGTGGGGGAAGATCAGCACAAATGTTAGAAAATATTATTTTACAGAAAAATTAGTAGATACTTGGAAGAAATGTCCAGCTGACGTGGTTGGAAAACCAACAATAAATAAATTCAAGCTGCCTAGGATCCACATAAGATGAAAGTCTGCCAAAGCCAGCTGAACCCAATTGATGATCTTATGCGTATTAGGGGCTTCCTGACTAGAAACACATTTTATTCTATTTCTCCAGTTAGGATTACCAAACGTGGAATTGTTGCACAACAGGATAGTCATTATGTACTCTTTGCCCCCCCCCCACTACAGATAGCAAACGTATAAAGTGTTGTGTGTCTTTTTATTCATTTGCAGCAAAACTACAATAAAATGTAGCAGATATCACCCTTATATTTACTACTTGATCTAAACTTGATGCATGCATTTCAGTGTGTGGTGCTACCATAACTCCTAGTCTACCCATCCACTGTCTTCGGGTTATGTTTGATTGAGATTATTTTTCTTCACGCTCAATATTCAATCACTTGCTCACTCATATCATCTGCATCTTAAAAACGTCACCTTTCTCTTAGGCTGCTTGTCCTATATAGAATTCTATTTTAATTTAACGTTCACACCCACAAAGCTCTCCACACTGCTGCACCTACCTATATCGTCTGCCTCAACTCTCTCTCAATGACTCTATGATCCAAGACTGACATCTTCCATAGTCAGATTCTCCCATTCCAAAGAAGAAGACTTTTCTTGAGCTGCCCAGTTCTCTGGAATGCTCTACCCTGGAAATCAGATTAATTCCCAACAAAAACAGTTTAAACCTTTTATAATGTGACTCAAGCCTTTATCACCATTATTCCTCAGAACTTCATCCCTGCATTTAACACTGTTTCCAACACTTCTTCTTACACCCTAATGTACTTTATACGTGTACATACACAGGTACTGGCTGGTGACTGGCTCATGCAACTTTTATTTATAGTACCCTGTTTTGTATAAAAGGAGTCTAGATTATTGCACAAATTCTCTACCATTCCATGATTCTATGAAATCATGCAGTTTTACATCTTGGGTTACCCCTAGGTTGTAAGCTCTTGGGACAGTGCCCTCCCTCTTGTTAAATTGTTAATTAGTTTGTCCCTCTAATGCAGGGGTGTCAAACTAATTTTCACCGAGGGCCACATCAGCCTTATGGTTGCCTTCAAAGGGCCGATTCTAATTGTTAATTGTAAGACAGTATAGTAAAAGTGAGCCCCATAGTGGCCCGATTGGTAATAAGGTCCCCCATAGCGGCCAGTGGCGCACACTATTTCTATAATATATATATATATATATATATATATATATATGTATACACACACAGGCGCACACTATTATATTATATTTATATTAGACAGCCACACACTATTATACACATGCATGCGCACAGCCGCACACTATTATACACATGCATGCGCACAACCGCACACTATTATACACGTGCATGTGCATAGCCTCACACTATTATACACATGCATGTGCACAGCCGCAAACTATTATACACATGCATGCGCATAGCCGCACACCATTATACACATGCATGCGCATAGCCGCACACTATTATACACATGCATGCGCACAGCCGCACACTATTATACACATGCATGCGCAGAGACGCACACTATTACACACATGCATGCCCACAGACGCACACTATTATACACATGCACACAAGGACACTTCTGCATTTTTATACTTACCTGCATCCAATGTGGTCCCACTGGCAGGTATACCGGCTGCTCTCTTCTTGGGGGCCTCCTGCATACTTGGGCCCCTGATGTCTCCCAGGTCTGCAGCCATGAACAGAGGGAGGGCCGGTGAGAGGAGGTCAGCGCTGACCAAGCTCTCACCCTGCAGCTGCTCCTCCTCAGCTCGCTCTCCTCGCTGCAGAGATCATGTTCTCTGCAGTCTTCTTCCCTCCTCCGTGGCCATTGTCAGTGTGCTATCGTCAATCCTCTATTACTGTCTGCACTAGACAGAACAAGCCAATAGAAGATCGCCTACTGACAGCAACACGGAGGTGAGGAAACTTTATGCACAGCCGGCGGGCCACAGAAAATGAGGTGGCGGGCCGGATTCAGCCCGCGGGCCTTGTGTTTGACACCTGTGCTTTAATGTCTTATTTTAGTGACATACCCTCTTGTAAAGTGCTATATAACAAAACAAACTATTATTTTTATTTATTTTGTTATGTCTCATCATTGTGTGATGTCTGGAGTTTTCATATAATGACTGTTTTTGACTAACGGAGGATGTATTTTGGCTCACTCGTGACTGTTCTGAAATACTGGCATTAGTGATGAGCGAGCATACTCGCTAAGGGCAATTGCTCGAGCGAGCATTGCCTTTAGCGAGTACCTGCCCGCTCGAGAGAAAAGGTTCGGGTGCCAGCGGCGGGCGGGGAGCGGCTGGGAGAGCAGGGAGGAACGGAGGGGAGATCTCTCTCTCCCTCTCTCCCCCCGGCTCCCCCCTGCTGACTGCCGCAACTCACCGCTCCCCCGCGCCAGCACCCGAGCCTTTTCTCCTGAGCGGGCAGGTACTCGCTAAGGGCAATGCTCACTCGAGCAATTGCCCTTAGCAAGTATGCTCCCTCATCTCTAACTCGCATCCTTTTTCTCAGTCTCCAGTGATTCACTTATTGGATTTTCTATATATTCCGGAGATACTGCTATCTTTCTGGATGTTAAATCTATGCAAAGCACAATAAATGCTTCTTCTGATTATGAGACCTCATCAAAGAATAAACAGGATTCCAAGAAAAAACATGAATTCACTTGCTGAGGAACAGTAACGTAGTCAGAGCCTTGTCTTTGAATACATACATATAAACAGCAGAATAAAAGTTGTCTGGATACTCTATGATCATATTGAATGAAGAATAGTGTTATCCACACTAAGTCTCATTTAGAATATATAGAGTATGGACTGGTTGGAGCCTGTTCATCTTCAAAGCATCTTGTCAACTCATTAACATGCCTAGGAAACTTACTACTTCTGTTAGCAAAGAAAGGTAGACTTAGTGAATGAGAAGAATTAACTGATGCTCAAGTTAGACCTCTCTCACATGAGCATTGTCATTGTGTGCCACGCGTGTAATGTTCGCGCATGCAATACCGATGCTAATAGCCCATTGATTTCTATTGGGCCATTCAGTCCGATTCGGCAGAGCAACAGGCAGTGGAGGGTAGGCAGTGCCAGGCTCCAGCATTCATTCTGCTGCACACATTACTGCTGTTCACCCTTTGGCTGGGTACTTGGTGCCTGAACATTGGGCAACCAAAAGTATGGTACAGATCAGAGCAGATCGAGCAGGGGAGACTGGAGGGAGAGAGGCTCTGATAATAACATGGTAAGAAAGAGGAAGCCATTGCCAGGCTTGGCTCCTGAGGAAGCATTTAGGCTGCACGATAACTTATCTGTGTAGCCTGCATCTGGTAGTAAGTGGTGACTGGTAGGACAGGGAGTGGAAAAACCCCTTACACCTGATTACTCAATAAATACAGTGGCTCAAGAGACAGTATCACACGAAGAGATTAGATACAGTGACTGGGCTGACAATATCTAATCCTATCATGTGTGAAACGGTGTACTGAGCAGCTAGATCTAAGCATATCATGTGCAATGCTGTGTGCTGCACTATGGTTAGAGGAAAGCCCACTACCCCCACTCGTGGGGCCAGACCAGCAGACAGTGACGATGTATTGTAACTGGCTACCCAGAAGGGATTGAGGAGATCAAACTGGAGGTGCAGCAATGTGTCTCCTGCACCAAGGTGGCCATCAGGCTAACCGGGGTGATGGACGGCTGCAAGGAATTCCAGAAAAGGCCCTCTTGGTGCTAGACCCGTAGAGGATGGTTCCAGTCCTATCATCAATGATTGGGGGACACAGCAATCCCTGGAGGATGCAAGTGACAACCCATATGGAACTTCAAACTCCCCTCCACTCCGTCTGAGACGAGGCGTGCGTCATTACGCTACATGATGACGTGAATGTTAGGATGTCATCACGTCTGCTTCTGAAAGGGATGGGACGTGCGTCATCACTCCATGCGTAATTACACTATGTGATGACGTGAATGTTGGGACATCATCGCGTCTGCTTCTGAGAGGGAGGTGATGTGCATCACCACGCCTGCTGGAACGCACAACTACGTTAAGTCATAATTGTGACTTCCCACGACACAGTGTATGGCCACCTGCAGACGGCCGGATTGGATCCGGCAGCGAGAATTCTCGCCGCGGAACCCGACCCGAGCGCCTGCAGAGAGCAGCGCGTACTCACCCGCGCCCCGCAGCTCCCGATCTTTCATGTGCCGGCTGCCGCAGAGAAATAGAACATGCCGCGGTTTGTTTGCCGCGCGAGATTTCGCGCGACCAAACCGCGGCCATCTGCATAGGATTGCATTTGTTAACTCAATCCTATGCAGGCTTCCAGTGGCGGAAATCCCGTCTGCAGGCGGCCTATCCCGTCATTTGTCTATTCAGCATAATTGTGACTCCTCCCTCTTAAAAGTAACCCCCATAGAGTGCATCCCCACTAAGTCTATACAAACGTTACGTATAAAAGAAATGGAAAGGGTGTTTTTTGACCCTGAGAGAACAGGTTTGCTTGAACAAAACCTACCCTCTCTTTTTTTAATATACCTGGAAAGTGTACACATTTTTCCGGTACCTCATTGGTCGCTGGTCTACAGCCTGTTCTTCCAGCTGTTATGGGGGAATAGGTTGCACCTAGTCAAGAGGAAGTTTACTTACTGTACAAGGAGACTATGTGGATTGGGTATGGTCAACCCAGTAGAATTCCTTGTGAATACAGTTTTGAAAATTAATATTGCAAACTTCTGGAAAGAGAGGGCCCTCTGTGGGTATCCTCCTGTATGGGATGGCTTCAGCCTTTCTTCCAGGAATGAGAGATAGGAGGGCATGTCAAGGATTTTTGAACATCGCATGGACATCTTCCGACTTATGTTGCACCAGTTCTGAAGGTTTTACACCAATGGGGGCTGACTATGTGGGAAGTCATGGTGCTGGCTAAGTATGTGCTTGACCAGAGGGTTTGGCAACTCACTTTCAGAGTTCATTGACCCTCAAAAACTGCCCAAGTGGGGATTTGAGGGTAGGTTTATTTCTTTAAAATTCGGTAAGAGCCTGCTTGAAGTATTGGGACTTGATCTGGCACTGCTTCAATGGTAAGCTATATTTAGGGGCAAACTTGAAGTATTGGAATACTGATTAAAAGGGTTGTCCCCGAGAGGCGAGTGGCAACACTCTAGAGAGCATGAAGCACTTCCTGCTTCATTGTCCCTTTAAGTATGGTGGTTAAGTATTATACATGGAATGCACAGTGCTTAGTATTGATGCAGCATAAAATCCTCCTCAAGGATGAGGTAAGTAGAAACATTCTTAGTGACCTGGGGAAGGTGCGTTCTCTGGAGTTTGAAAAGTTAGGAGAGCCTAAGGGCAGGCTTCCTTTGGAGGTTTTTTTTTTACTTTGGGGTCCCCTAGCCTGGAGAACTCTTTCTCCTGGTGGTAGTGGTGATGAGGAAGTGGGGGGGGGGGGGGGGGGTCTTTTACCCTAACTTTGCATTTTCAGCTTAAAATTTGAGTGAAAGGCTTACGGGACCCAAACCAGGGCTTGAGGCCTCATGTCCACAGGCACGCACAGCGGTTTCCCCCCGTGCTCGCAACCATTGGGCCAAAAATGTAATTAAGCTCACCTGTCTGGACGCTGTGGGTCTCCCCTCTGTCGTGGTCGGATATTCTTTCATCTGCCTGGCGCATGTAACATAGTAACATAGTAACATAGTTCGTAAGGCTGAATGAAGACAATGTCCATCTAGTCCAGCCTGTCTAGGAAGGCAAAAAACCCCAAGAGCAGAAGCCAATAGCCCTTTTGGGGAAAAAATTCCTTCCCGACTCCCTAATGGCAATCAGACTGTTCCCTGGATCAACCCCTAATAGTTCCTACCTGCCTATATACCCGGATTAACAAATAATCTTAGATTTATAGCTTATAATATCCTTCCTCTCCAGAAAGACATCTAGTCCCCTTTTAAACTCCTCTAAGGATTTTGCCATCACTACGTCCTCAGGCAGAGAGTTCCACAGTCTAGCTGCTCTAACAGTAAAGAATCCTTTTCTATGTTGGTGATGAAACCTGCTTTCCTCTAAACGTAGCGGATGCCCTCTTGTTACCGTTGCAGTCCTGGGTATAAACAGATCCTGGGAGAGATCCTTGTATTGTCCCCTCATGTACTTATACATGGTTATTTGGTCGCCTCTTAACCTTCTTTTTTCTAGAGTAAATAGTCCCAATTTGGATAGCCTCTCTGGGTATTCCAGTCCCGTCATTCCATGTATTAGTTTAGTTGCCCTTCTTTGAACCCCCTCCAATACCGTAGCATCTTTCCTGAGCACCGGTGACCAGAACTGTACGCAGTATTCCATGTGAGGCCTGACAAGTGCCTTATATAGTGGAAGGATAATGTTCTCGTCCTTCGCCCCTATACCTCTTTTAATGCATCCCAAAACTTTACTTGCCTTTGCAGCAGCTGATTGGCATTGGTTACTCCAGTTTAGTCTATAGTCCACTAGTACCCCCAGGTCTTTTTCCATATCACTTTTCCCTAGCGGTACCCCATTAAGTGAATAATGGTAACAACCATTCTTGCTGCCCATGTGCATACCCTTACATTTATCAACATTGAACTTCATTTGCCATTTTTCTGCCCAAGCCCCCAGCTTATTTAGGTCCGTTTGTAGCCGCACATTGTCCTCCATTGCATTAATTATTTTGTATAATTTTGTGTCATCTGCAAATATTGAAATTTTGCTGTGCAGTCCCTCTATCAGGTCGTTGATAAATATATTGAACAGAATGGGGCCCAATACTGAACCTTGTGGCACCCCACTAGTGACTGTGGCCCAATCGGAGTATGAGCCATTTATTACCACCCTCTGCTTTCTATCATTGAGCCAATTTTTAACCCAATTACACACGTTTTCACCCAATCCAAGCTGTCTCATTTTGTATATTAGCCTATTATGTGGCACTGTGTCAAACGCTTTAGAGAAGTCCAGATATACAAGATCCATAGACTCTCCCAGGTCCAGCTTAGAGCTTACTTCATCGTAGAAACTGATCAGATTTGCCTGACATGAGCGACCCTTCATGAATCCATGCTGGTGAGGAGTTATTCCCTTGTTCTCCCTGAGGGGCTCATCGATGGCGTCTCTCAGAATTTCCTTGAAAATTTTTCCCGTTACTGAAGTGAGACTTACCGGCCTGTAGTTGCCAGGCTCACTTTTGGTCCCCTTTTAATAAATTGGAACCACGTTGGCAATGCGCCAATGCAATGGTACAACACCGGTCTTGATAGTGTCTAGAAATATTAGGTATAGCGGCCTAGCTAACTCATCACTTAGTTCCCTTAGTATCCTTGGGTGTATTCCATCTGGGCCTGGCGATTTATCGATTTTAATCTTCTTTAACCTGTTCCGCACTTCATCCTGCATTAGGTATGACATATTTTGCGAGGGGTTTATTTTATTCCCCTGTATCTCGTGTGGCATTTCCTTTTCGTTTGTGAATACGCTTGAAAAGAAACTATTTAGTAGATTTGCCTTCCCTCCATCATTTTCAATGATTTCCCCTGCATTATTTGTTAAAGGGCCAGTGCTCTCCCTGCAAATCCTTTTGCTGTTAATATAGTTGAAAAATAGTTTTGGGTTGTTTTTGCTCTCTTTGGCGATCAGTCTTTACACCTCCTCCTTGGCAATTTTGATCGTATCTTTGCATATTTTGTTTTTTTCCCTGTACGTTTTTAGTGCTTCTTCGCTGCCTTCTTGCTTTAGTAGTTTGAACGCTTTCTTTTTTTCGTTTATTGACCCTCTTACCGTCTTGTCGAGCCACATTGGTTTGCTTTTGGTTGAGATTCTTTTATTTTTAAAGGGAATGAACTGTTCACATGAAGTGATTAGGATCCTTTTGAACTTCTCCCATTTGTCCTCCGTACTGGCATTTTTGAGGATGTTGTCCCATTTAATGTTACCGATAGTAGTTCTAAGCTCATCAAATTTTGCTTTACTAAAGTTTAGTTTGTTTGTGGCTCCCTGATAAGGCTTCTTATTGAATGACAGCTGGAAGTCGATTATATTGTGGTCACTGTTCCCCAAGTGCCCCTCAACCTGTACCCCCTTTATTCGGTCCGGTTTGTTAGTTAGTACTAGGTCCAGAATGGCCCTCCCTCTTGTTGGTTCCTGCACCAGTTGGTTCAGATAATTATCTTTAATTACTCTCAAGAACTTATCACCCCTGTGAGATTTGCAGGTCTCATTTTCCCATATTATATCTGGATAATTAAAGTCCCCCATTATAATTACTTCATTGCGGTTTAACACTTCTTCTATCTGCCTTAATAGTAAGTTTTCAGTTTCTTCTGTTGCTTTTGGTGGTCTATAGAAAACCCCTATCAGGATTTTGTTATTTTTTCTTCCCTGTATTTCTACCCACAGAAATTCCACCTGTTCTTCTCCTACCCCTATGTCCTCCCGTAGTCTTGGATTTAAGTTCGATTTGATGTACAGACATACCCCTCCCCCTTTCTGGTTCCTTTGGTCTCTTCTGAAGAGATTGTACCCCTGTAAATTTGCCACCCAATCACACTTATCATCAAGCCATGTTTCCGTTATTCCAACTATATCATAACTCTCATCAGTCATTCTTGCTTCAAGCTCACCCACTTTACCAATCAGACTTTGTGCATTTGTGGTCATACAATTGATATCGTTATCTTTGTTTTTTAAATTCGTTTTGTTGCTATTCGTACTAATAGCTGACCTCCCATTTCTAACTGTACTAACCCCCCCCCCCCTGCTCGACCCTCATTCCCATTTCTTTGACCCAGGTTGCTATCTACACTTGCTACCCCACTATTTCTCATTTTGCCCTCCCCCCAGTCCCTAGTTTAAACCCTCCTCCAGCCTTCTAGCCATCTTTTCCCCCAGCACAGCTACACCCTCCCATTAAGATGCAGCCCATCCCTACGGTAGGGCCTGTAGCCTACAGCAAAGTCAGCCCAGTTCTCCAGGAACCCAAATCCCTCCTTCTTACACCAACTCCGGAGCCACTTGTTTACCTCCCTAAGATCCTGCTGCCTTTCTAGTGTGGCTTTAGGTGCAGGTAGTATTTCCGAGAAAACTACCCTGGAGGTCCGCGCCCTAAGCTTGGACCCTAGGTCCCTGAAATCATTTTTGAGGGCCCTCCATTGACCTCTAATTTGTTCATTGGTGCCAACGTGCACCATGACCACTGGATCCTCGCCAGCCCCTCCCAGTAATCTGTCAATCCGATCCGCGATGTGTCAAACTCGAGCGCCAGGAAGACAACACACCGTTTGACGATCCCGGTTTTTATGGCAGATTGCCCTCTCTGTCCCCCTAATAATTGAGTCCCCCACCACTAGGACCTGTCTAGCCTGCCCTATGCTCCCCGTCCCCTTCTCACTGGAGCAGTCATCCCCCTGGCGTTCAGAGGGCGTGTCGTGCTGCAGCGGTGCTGGCTCTGTAATGGCATCCCCCTCAACTGCCAATCTTACAAACTTGTGCCAGTTCAGGACTAGCCTCCCTGGTTCTCTTCCCTCTATCCCTCCTTTCTGTCACCCAGCTTCTTGCCTGCTCCCCGTGCTCTTCCGTACTAGCATCCGCCCCCGACTCTACACCAGCGAGTGCCTGCTCAGTGGGCACCAAACTCCTTTCCATGATGTCAATGGCTCTCAGTGTTGCCAGTTGCCCATTTAGATCCAGGATTTGGGCTTCTAAATGTACGACATGCACGCATCGTGCACAACAGTATGCACCCTTGATCGGCTGATCAAGGACCGCATACATTGCACAAGTAGCACACTGGATGACATTGCCAGGCATGGAGCTCATCCTAATGGGGATCTACAATTTACTTGTGGAAGTAGTGAAGATAGACTTGTTAGACACTCCGCTCACACGCTGTCACCTATGTGCAACCACTCACTCGCTGCCTCCTGCAAAGACCACTCACTCGCAGTCGCTCACACACTGCCCCCTCTGCGCAACCGCTCACACGCTGCCCCCTCTGCGCAACCGCTCACACGCTGCCCCCTCTGGCAGCATGCCGCACAAATGTGCCATGCACACTTTTCTTTTTAAATCTTCTGCTCTCCCACTGATTTGCGGCACAGCACAATGACAGCTGTGAGTGTGCCGCACATCCGGACGGCTTCCATTGACTTCAATGGAAGCCGCGGGAGCTGTCCGTGAGGGAGATCCGCAGGAAAATGGAGCATGCTTGATTTTTTTCCCGCGAGGGAATGCATCCCAATGGAGCTGCGGATTAGTAGTTTGAATGCGATTTATTTTTTTTGTTTTGAAGCATATATTTTGTATTTCATATCAATTTTTGGGTATAAGTGTGGCACGTATGAATGGTGATGAGGCCGCGGCAGTTTTATTTTTTCTTATCTTGGTTCTGTAATATTTTGTAAAGATTTTTTTTTCTGCTTTTGACTATTGTGCTTTGATAATTTTAAGTTGGTATGTTATGTTCTTTGCAATTTTTGGCAATTTTCCCATTATTTTGTTTTTCTTTGTTATTATCTTTTGTCATGCTTTTTCCTTTTATAATAAAATTATAAATTATTTGGTATAAATGGGACACATATGAATTGTTACGCGGGTGGAACAGTTTTTTTTCTTCTCTTGGTTCTGTAATATTTTGTAAATATTTTTTTTTCTTTGGCTTTTAACTATTGTAGTTGGATAATTTTGAGTTGGCATATTATGTTCTTTGCAATCTTGGCAATCTTCCCATTATTTTGCTATTCTTTGTTATTATCCTTTATTATCCTTTGTTATGCTTTTTGCCTTTATAATACAAAGATCTGCTGTATCTAAACCAATCATGTAACACTGCATGCTAATCTGCTGTTTCTAATTCTGCAATATGGCAAGCAATGCTGCATGTAAATTGAGATACATGTTACAGGTAGAGATGAGCGAGCACCAAAATGCTCGGGTGCTCGTTACTCGGGACGAAATTTTCGCGATGCTCGAGGGTTCGTTTTGAGTAACGAACCCCATTGAAGTCAATGGGCGACTCGAGCATTTTTGTATATTGCCAATGCTCGCTAAGGTTTTCATTTGTGAAAATCTGGGCAATTCAAGAAAGTGATGGGAACGACACAGCAACGGATAGGGCAGGCGAGGGGTTACATGCAGGGCTGCATCTCAAGTTCCCAGGTCCCACTATTAAGCCACAATAGCGGCAAGAGTGCCCCCACCTCCCAACAATTTTTACTTCTGAAAAACCCTCATTAGCAAGGCATACCTTAGCTAAGCACCACACTACCTCCAACAAAGCACAATCACGGTCTGCATGACACTCCGCTGCCACTTCTCCTGGGTTACATGCTGCCCAACCCCCCCGCACGACCCAGTGTCCACAGCGCACACCAAAGTGTCCCTGCGCAGCCTTCAGCTGCCCTCATGCCACACCACCCTCATGTCTATTTATAAGTGCGTCTGCCATGAGGAGGAACCGCAGGCACACACTGCAGAGGGTTGGCACGGCCAGGCAGTGACCCTCTTTAAAAGGGGCGGGGCGATAGCCCATAATGCTGTACAGAAGCAATGAGAAATCCAATCCTGTGCCACCTCCATCAGGAGCTGCAAATGTGGGCATAGCAATGGGGAACCCATGTGCCACACACTATTCATTCTGTCAAGGTGTCTGCATGCCCCAGTCAGACCGGGGTTTTTTATAAATAGTCACAGGCAGGTACAACTCCGCAATGGGAATTCCGTGTGCACCCACAGCATGGGTGGCTCCCTGGAACCCACTGGCTGTACATAAATGTATCCCACTGCAGTGCCCAGCACAGCTGAGGTAACGTCAGGTTTAATGCAGGTGGGCTTCGGCCCACACTGCATGCCCCAGTCAGACTGGGGTTCTTTAGAAGTGGACACATGGAGTTACAACTCCGTGTGGACCGACAGCATGGGTGGGTCCCAGGAAGCCACCGGCAGTACATAAATATATCCCATTGCATTGCCCATCACAGCTGAGGTAACGTCCGATTAAATGCAGGTGGTCTTCGGCCCACACTGCATGCACCAGTCTGACCGGGGTTTTTAATACATAGACACTGGCAGGTACAAATCCCTAATGTGAAGTCCCTGTGGACACACAGCATGGGTGGGTCCCAGGAACCCACCAGCGGTACATAAATATATCCCATTGCATTGCCCATCACAGCTGAGGTAAGATCAGGTTTAATGCAGGTGGGCTTCGGCCCACACTGCATGCCCCAGTCAGACTGGGGTTCTTTAGAAGTGGACACATGGAGTTACAACTCTGTGTGGACCGACAGCATGGGTGACTCCCTGGAACCCACCGGCGGTACATAAATATATCCCATTGCAGTGCCCAGCACAGCTGAGGTAACGTCAGCTTTAATGCAGGTGGGCTAAAAATTACTAGGATTACAATGTAGGCGAGGGCCCCAAAAAATTGGTGTACCAACAGTACAAATGTACTTCAGAAAAATTGCCCATGCCCAACCAAGAGGGCAGGTGAAACCCATTAATCGCTTTGGTTAATGTGGCTTAATTTGTAACTAGGCCTGTAGGCAGCCCAGTTAAAATAAAAATTGGTTCAGGTGCAAGTTTCAACGCTTTATTGAATTGAGAATTGAAACGTATAAACATTGTTTACAAAAGTTATATGACTGAGCCTTGTGGGCCTAAGAAAAATTACCCGTTCGGCGTGATTACGTGAGGTTTCAGGAGGAGGAGCAGGAGGAGGAGGATGAATATAATACACAGATTGATGAAGCTAAAAGGTCCCCGTTTTTTATGGTGATAGAGAACGATGCTTCCATCCGCGGGTGCAGCCTACGTATTGTTTAGGTATCGCTGCTGTCCGCTGGTGGAGAAGAGATCTCTGGGGAAATCCAGGCTTTGTTCATCTTTATGATTGTAAGCCTGTCGGCACTGTCGGTTGACAGGCGGGTACGCTTATCCGTGATGATTCCCCCAGCCGCACTAAACACCCTATCTGACAAGACGCTAGCCGTAGGACAAGCAAGCACCTCCAGGGCATACAGCGCGAGTTCAGGCCACGTGTCCAGCTTCGACACCCAGTAGTTGTAGGGGGCAGAGGCGTCACGGAGGACGGTCGTGCGATCGGCTACGTACTCCCTCACCATTCTTTTACAGTGCTCCCGCCGACTCAGCCTTGACTGGGGAGCGGTGACAAAGTCTTGCTGGGGAGCCATAAAGCTGTCAAAGATAGATAGTGTTCCCCTGCCTGTGCTGTACATGCTGCCTGGCCCTCGGAACTGCGCCTTCTGCCACTAGCGCTGTCGGATGGGAATTTTACCATCAGTTTGTCCGCCAGGGTCCTGTGGTATAGCAACACTCTCGAACCCCTTTCCTCTTCGGGTATGAGAGTGGAAAGGTTCTCCTTATACCGTGGGTCGAGCAGTGTGTACACCCAGTAATCCGTAGTGGCCAGAATGCGTGTAACGCGAGGGTCACGAGAAAGGCATCCTAACATGAAGTCAGCCAGGGTACCTGTACGCAACACATGGCTGTCCTCACTCGGAAGATCACTTTCAGGATCCTCCTCCTCCTCAGGCCATACACGCTGAAAGGATGACAGGCAAGCAGTGGGCCAAGCTGTCTCTTCCCCCCCTCCTCATGCTCCTCCCCCTCCTCCTCCTCCTCCTCCTCAACGCGCTGAGATATAGACATGAGGGTGCTCTGACTATCCAGCGACATACTGTCTTCCCCCGTCTCCGTTTCCGAGCGCAAAGCGTCTGCCTTTATGCTTTGCAGGGAACTTCTCAAGAGGCATAGCAGAGGAATGGTGACGCTAATGATTGCAGCATCGCCGCTCACCATCTGGGTAGACTCCTCAAACTTTCCAAGGACCTGGCAGATGTCTGCCAACCAGGCCCACTCTTTTGTAAAGAATTGAGGAGGCTGACTCCCACTACGCCGCCCATGTTGGAGTTGGTATTCCACTATAGCTCTACGCTGCTCATAGAGCCTGGCCAACATGTGGAGCGTAGAGTTCCACCGTGTGGGCACGTCGCAAGCAGTGGGTGCACTGGCAGATGAAACCGATGTTGCAGGGTGCGCAGGGTGGTAGCGTCCATGTGGGACTTGCGGAAATGTGCGCAGAGCCGGCGCACCTTTCCGAGCAGGTCTGACAAGCGTGGGTAGCTTTTCAGAAAGCGCTGAACCACCAAATTAAAGACGTGGGCCAGGCATGGCACGTGCGTGAGGCTTCCGAGCTACAGAGCCACCACCAGGTTACGGCCGTTCTCACACACGACCATGCCCGGTTGGAGGCTCAGCGGCGAAAGCCAGCGGTCGGTCTGCTCTGTTAGACCCTGCAGCAGTTCCTGGGCCGTGTGCCTCTTCTCTCCTAAGCTGAGTAGTTTCAGCACGGCCTGCCACGCCGCGCGACACCGACTGCTGGCGACGTGCTGCTGCTGACACATCTTGATTGCGAGACAGAGGTTGCGGAGGAGGGGGAGGAGGAGGAGGGTGGTTTAGTGGAGGAAGCATACACTGCCGCAGATACCAGCACCGAGCTGGGGCCCGCAATTCTGGGGGTGGGTAGGACGTGAGCGGTCCCAGGCTCTAACTTAGTCCCAGCCTCCACTAAATTCACCCAATGTGCCGTCAGGGAGATATAGTGGCCCTGCCCGCCTGTGCTTGTCCACGTGTCCGTTGTTAAGTGGACCTTCGCAGTAATCGCGTTGGTGAGGGCGCGTACAATGTTGTGGGAGACGTGGTCGTGCAGGGCTGGGATGGCACATCGGGAAAAGTAGTAGCGACTGGGAACCGAGTAGCGCGGGGCTGCCGCCGCCATCATGTTTTTGAAAGCCTCCGTTTCCACAAGCCTACACGGCAGCATCTCCAGGCTGATAAATTTGGCTATGTGCACGTTTAACGCTTGAGCGTGCGGGTGCGTGGCGGCGTACTTGCGCTTGCGCTCAAACACTTGCGTTAGCGACGGCTGGACGGTGCGCTGAGAGACATTGCTGGATGGGGCCGAGGACAGCAGAGGTGAGCGGGTGTGGGTGCAGGCCGGGAGACGGTAGTGCCTATGTCCTGAGAGGGGGGTTGGATCTCAGTGGCAGGTTGGGGCACAGGGGGAGAGGCAGCGGTGCAAACCGGAGGCGGTGAACGGCCTTCGTCACACCTTGTGGGGTGCTTGACCATCATATGTCTGCGCATGCTGGTGGTGGTGAGGCTGGTGGTGGTGGCTCCACGGCTGATCTTGGCGCGACAAAGGTTGCACACCACAGTTCGTCGGTCGTCTGCACTCTCAGGGAAAAACTGCCACACCTTTGAGCACCTCGGCCTCTGCAGGGTGGCATGGTGCGAGGGGGCGCTTTGGGAAACAGTTGGTGGATTATTTGGTCTGGCCCTGCCTCTACCCCTGGCCACCGCACTGCCTCTTCCAACCTGCCCTGCTGCTGCATTTGCCTCCCACTCTGAAGACCTGTCCTCAGTAGGCTTAGTAAACCAGGTGGGGTCAGTCACCTCATCGTCCTGCTGCTCTTCCTCCGAATCCTCTGTGCGCTCCTCCCTCGGACTTACTGCAATTACTGCTACCTGAGTGATAGACAACTGTGTCTCATCATCGTCGTCCTCCTCACCCACTGAAAGCTCTTGAGACAGTTGCCGGAAGTCCCCAGCCTCATCCCCCGGACCCCAGGAACTTTCCAAAGGTTGGGCATCAGTCACGACAAACTCCTCCGGTGGGAGAGGAACCATTGCTGCCCATTCTGGGCAGGGGCCCGAGAACAGTTCCTGGGAGTCTGCCTGCTCCTCAGAATGTGTCATTGTAATGGAGTGAGGAGGCTGGGAGGAAGGAGGAGGAGCAGCCAGAGGATTCAGAGTTGCAGCAGTGGACGGCATAGAACTCTGGGTGGTCGATAGATTGCTGGATGCACTTTCTGCCATCCACGACAGGACCTGCTCACACTGCTCATTTTCTAATAAAGGTCTACCGCGAGGACCCATTAATTGTGAGATGAATGTGGGGACGCCAGAAACGTGCCTCTCTCCTAATCCCGCAGCAGTCGGCTGCGATCCACCTGGATCAGGAGCTTGGCCTGTGCCCACACCCTGACTTGGGCCTCCGCGTCCTCGGCCGCGTCCACGTCCTCTAGGCCTACCCCTACCCCTCAGCATGGTGTATTACCAGTAGTGCAGAAACAGAACACTGTAATTAAATGTGCCGCTTATTGGCCTGTGGTTGGAGGCTGACTTCGCTTATGGAACGCACAGCAGAGCGAGGAAAGAATTTTGCGCAAGCCTGTAGTGAGACGTAGGTGCGTATGACTGAGCTAGTGGAATTCACAGCGCAGAAGCAGTCAAGTGTCCAAAGGCCACTAGTAGGCCTTAAGTATTTTGCTTCTATTTTTTAAAGGCTGAGCTGAGACAGCAGACAGATACTGTAGGCAGCGTATATATGTATACTGTTTCCCTCTGGACGGGATGACGGCGGTGATGTAACGGGCAACGCAGAGCCAGGAAACAATTTTGCGCAAGCCTGCTGTAACACTTAGCTGTGTATTAATTAGGACTACTACTCCCAGCAGACACGCAGTACACTGAAGACGGTCATAGGCAGCCCAAATATAGTATTTTTCCCAAATTTGTTTGAAAAAGCCCAATGCCTATATAGACAGTATATCTCTTTCACCTTTCCCACTGTCCCTGCCTCACCAGTACGGGCCCTATACTATGTAAAATTACTGCAGACTGTTTCCCTCTGGACGGGATGACGGCGGTGATGTAACGGGCAACGCAGGGCCAGGAAACAATTTTGCGCAAGCCTGCTGTAACACTTAGCTGCATAATAATTAGGACTACTACTCCCAGCAGAGACGCAGTACACTCAAGACGGTCACAGGCAGCCCAAAGATAGTATTTTTTCCAAATTTGTTTGAAAAAGCCCACTGCCTATATAGACAGTATATCTCTTTCACCTTTCCCACTGTCCCTGCCTCACCAGTACTGGCCCTATACTATGTACAATGACTGCAGACTGAGGACGCAATGCTCTGCCGCCCGATATACAAAAAAAAAAAAAGTGCAACACTGCTAAAAGCAGCCTCAACAGTACTGCACACGGTCAGATGTGGCCCTAAGAATGACCGTTGGGGTTCTTGAAGCCTAATATTACACCTAACACTCTCCCTATAGCAGCAGCACCAGCAGCAGCACTTTCCCTGATCTATGTCAGAATGCATCTGTGCCGAGCCGCGGGCGGGGCAGATTTTAATACTCGGGTGTCACCTGATCTTCCCAGCCACTCACTGCAGAGGGGTGGTATAGGGCTGGAACATCACAGGAGGAAGTTGTAATGCCTTCCATATCTTTCTATTGGCCAGAAAAGCGCGCAAATGTCTCAGAGATGAAAGTGATAGTAACTCGAACATCACGTGGTACTCGTCTCGAGTAACGAGCATCCCGAACACCCTAATACTCGAACGAGCATCAAGCTCGGACGAGTACGTTCGCTCATCTCTAGTTACAGGGTTTCCAAATACAAGCCCTTTAAGGCAAAATGTAGGAAGCAAGAAGCTGCTTTCACGATATTATTATATGGTTCCTTTTGCCCAGGCACTATAGTGTCAGTCAGGTTTACATACTTCTTTCATAAATGACCTTGACTGAACAGTTAATATGACTTAGGCCCAATGCCCACGGTTGGGTCGGATTCCACATGTGAAATCCCACAGCAGAACCCGACCCTATGCCTGGCCAGTGACTCCTGCGTACCTGTTCGGATTCTTCATAATGTGTATTGCGTTTGTTTGTATTGCGCGCCGGCGCACATGGGAAGTATAGATTATGCCGTGCCGTCGCTAGGTGATGACGCGGATTCTATGACCTTTCCGCAATGATGATTGCAGTAGGTTCGTGGGGCGGACGGCTTCCATTGACGTCAATGGAAGCCATCCATGCTAAAATAGAACATGCTGTGATTTTCTCTCCCCGAGTGCAAAATCACAATTAATTTCCACTCATGGATAGGGAAAAGTGATTTTCAATAGCATCCTATGGGTGGTATTTGCTGCGGAATCCAGAGGCGGACGCCCGCTCCGGATTCCACAATGCAAATACGCCCGTGTGCAGGCGGCCTTAGATAATGAATGTAAATGCTGCATGTTTGCTAAATATGATTACCTTTATGCATGTTTATGACTTGGATGAAGATGCAATTCTGCACCTATTCTAACACTGAGATTATTTTTAACGTGCAATTCTTTGGCTGTTGTGACAAGTTTTGGGCTCCAATAGCAGCAATTCCTACCATTTATTTGCTTTGAACAAAAATAAGCACAAATGTTCATTATGGTTCTCACTTCTTGTGTCTATCTCTGTATCTACTGTATGTGCAGTCTGCATTCTCCTTGATAGAAATCCTATCATCACTATCAGGCTTCTTTCCCACGAGCGTATATCGGCCGGCATTCTCACAGCTGGTTGATATACACTGTGATATGATGCATTGGATTCCAATGCATTAGATCACATGGCTTTATTTTCGTAACGTAAAAGCACCCAGCCGATCAATATAGCGCCGGGCATTTTTACGTCAGGCCCAAAAGATAGGCCTGGAACTATCTTTTGGGCCGGAATATGTTGGCCACTGCATGGGCTGGTGTGGAAGCCAATGACAGCGGCCGGCGGAGGTGAGAGGGAGTTTAGCAGCGTGGCTGCTAATCTTCCTTCCTCTGGTCTCCTCACACCTCGCTCTTTGTAATGGGAGGGGGTGGGTCAGGGCAGGGGCGGAGCTAAGCACCACCCTGTCCCGCCTCCTATTGCTAGGGGGCGGAATGGGGGTGGAACTAGTCTCTGCCCCCATCCCGCGCCCTCCCATTGCAAAGAGCGAGCAGGGAGGAGAGCAGAAGTTTTCCTGTGAGGGGGAGGAAGGGGAAAGGGGCGAAGGCATGGTAGCCTCGGTATATATGCGCCGGGGCCTATGCCGTCTGAAAGGGCGCACAAACCTTAGATTTGTGCGCCCATACGGGAGCTTTAACGCCATAGATGGTAGCGTATATCGGCCGACCGTGAAAATATGATCGTGGGAAAGAAGCCTCAAGGTGCATTTACACAGCAAATGATCACTCAAAATTCGCTCAAATGGTAGTTTGAGTGACAGTTTTGAGCGATCACTTTGCATAACTCTTAAGTAGCTAATTAGCTACTTAAGAGCTTATTGGTGTGTTAATGAAGGCTCCTGCTGTTTACAGAAGACAGCGGTAGCACTGTGTTCTGCAAACAGTTGCTTTGTTCTTTGAGCTGTCAGCTGGTGTCCCGCAGAGCTGATAACCCTGAGAACAACAGGAGCAGCTTTGTTCTCGGAGCCATCACTGAGAGCTCCGTGCAGTATGCCAGCTGAAAGAATGCTATCAGCTGGTATCCCGCTGAGAACTCAGCGTGCGGGGTTGATAACAGTCATTATTGATTTCTAGCTTGCTAAAAGTCAACAATGAATGAACAGTGCACGATGGCCGTGCATTTAGACACAACGCCATCTTTTGAGCGAATTTTGAGTGATAATCATTGTGTTTAAATGGGCCTTTAGTGCTTAAACAGACGAGTGCATGCGCAAATATGCTCGCTGCTATGGAATGTATTTGCGCATAAACAAGTCAAAACTTTTTTTTTTTTACTTAACCCTAGTGGGTCCTTGAGCCCCCACAATTTTCACTTGAATTAAGCCCTGAGGCTAACTACAAACAGTTGAGCATGATATTGGGCTGAGAAACTTGACCAAATATTGCGCTCGGCACCGTGCGTTTTATCCGTAGATGCACGTTAATTTTCAGGCAAAAACACCTCGCAATAAAGGAATCTGAAGTGTTTCCCATAGATTTCAATGGTCAACCTCACATCGCACTTGCATTCACATCGCATGGCATGCAAGGTCCCATTGAATTCAATAGGCAATGCGTTCCGAAAAGTGCAAAAAAATAGGAGATGCCATGATTGTTTTCCTTGCAGCATTGCTGTGAAGGAAAGCATCACTCGTGTGTATGACTCTATTCAAAAGAATGGAGTTCATACTCACATGAGCTTTGTGCGTGTCGCAATGCGCAAAATTTGCGCAAGATTCTCATCTGTGTGAAACCAGCCTCAGGGACTTTTACATGGGACAGTATAGGCCGCACAACGCATGTCGAGCCACTGTAAATCCTGCACCAAAATCCGCAGCCTACCTGCAGATTTTGATGTGGAATTGGAAATGGCTTAAAACCTGCTTGCAATTCTGCATCAAATTCCCCAGTTAAACCTGAAAATCTTGGTAGATTCGGCTGCGTCCTACGGCGCAATTCTGTCCTGTGTTAACCTATGCCTTTCATTAGCCAATTAAAATGAAGAATATTAGTATGAATAGATAATGAAGTTTATGTATAATGAAAAGTTATGCAACAGAGTTATTAAAAAATATATATTCTCAGTAACACACAGTGACACGGATTGTGCGCCCATTCCTTATTAATTCGTACCTAGTTAATTTGGCCCTCTGAGTCATTTGGATTTGACATGCTTGCCCTACATATATAGGGACACCGCTGATAGGGATGGACTTGTCTACAACAACAGTAGGTAAGCAAGTTAATTAGAGGTGGCCAGAATACTAGAACATTTTCCACTTGCTTTTTACGCTTTCCACTTTCTCCTAATTAAGATGAAAATCAAGCATTGCACTGTCAGATTCCAACCCTTGCAGTGACCTCTTTAATTTTTTTCTGCTTTGATATTTGCTTTGATATTTGCATTGTCAGTATCCAGAACGTTGTTGTCCTCTATAATTATGTTTGCACCATTTAACCAATTTCTATCATTTTTTTAAGGATTTTTTAAATTTTGTATTGTAATCCAGCATATGTCATCTTTGTGTATGTCTTTAATTATTTTATTAAACTTTATTTAACTTTTTGTTTCTTTCGGCTTACTATTGCGGTGCGACAGCCGCAAACAGGAAATACAGCCAGGATGTTGCTATGACGTTGGCCCCCAGTCCACATGACCGCGCATTTGGCACATGCATCCTGTCATTTGGTGCTGGGTGCTGATGACTGCCTTCTTACTGTCCCTGAGGTGTCAGCTGTTAGAAATCCCTCAGTGGATGCAGTGTATAATGTGCCCTTTTCACAACCCTGCTATAACATCTCATGTGGTCTATGGATTGATTGGTCAACAGGGAACCAGCCAATTAGCCATAATGGAAGGGTATTTATATTGGTCCCGCCTCTACATGAGCACCAGTTATTGTCCTGCCTGAGGTATTTGGTGAGGCAATGGACCCCTGTCAGCTAAGTACCTGTGACTACTTATTCTGTGTGCGGCTTATTCACTTCTACCAAGTACTATGTCATATACATTGTTCTTTCCTTCTGAATTAAACATCTTATCTTTCCCTTATTTAGGGATAGACTAGGCCCCCTAAGTTCCTGATATGTGGCCGCTCCTATCGGCGCGATCACCCTGCTTCTAGACAGGGTCTGCCAAAGTTGGTTAGCATTCCCATCCCTGTATTTCTGTTACTGTTATTTACCCTTTCTAGTGTTCTCCACGTCTTAGTAATATAATACATATTAAGGCCTAATCCCCACGGGCGTTGCCCCGCAGCTATTAGGTTCTATTGAACCTAATAGGGCAATGCTCACGGTGCGGAATTCCACCGTGGAATTCCGCCCCGTGAAATCACCCGTAATCACCCGCGGCATGTTCTATTTGCTGTGGGCATACGCGCGGACGGCTTCCATTGCAGTCAAGGGAAGCCGTCTGTCACACTATCTTCTGCTGTAGCACAGCGGTAGATAGTGGAAAATGCTTCCCCGCCCACCGACGTCCGCGTCACATGACGTGGCCGGCGCGTCATGTGACGCTGTTGGCGCTTCACATGACTCTGCCGGCACGTCATGCACTGTACTGCGCTTGCGCGCCAGCACGGTATGCGGGACATCGGGCAGCGGATCCGGAGGTGAATATGGTGTATATGGTGGGGGCGCCGTGACGGACTCCGCTGCAGAATTCCGTTTGTGGAGCCCATCACGGCCATGGGCACTAGGCCTAATTTTAGTCCACTACAGACATAAATTACGTCTTGTTCTGGCATGTTGGTGAGTTCAAGGAAGACGCTGTACTTGAGCCCTACACAAACCTAACAGGGACTTTTCCATTTTAATTTTTCAGTCAAATGTGGCAAACGTTGGTGCTGAGATCACTGCTCCGATAGATACCGCACAGATAGAAAACTAAATGCAACAGAAACAGCTTTACAATATGTATTCACCAGATACCTGACCAAAACTGCTGATACCTGGGGAAGGGGCGCAGTAGCCCTGAAATGCGTCTATATGCTGGATTAATCATAAAAAAAAAACAGGAGTCAAGCTCAAAAACATGTCTCGTGCATCTTTGAGTTAAATGGGATTGCATCTATAACCACAATTTTTCATACATTTGTAGTGTCCCAGAACAACATCCTGGTCTCCTCCCTAATTGTCATACATGTATTGTCTTATGTGAATGCACTGTGCAAAGCTGTCATCTCTATTTTCTGTATGTGTGTTGCACAGCTGCAGCGTCTGAAGGGTTAACTCCCTTAAATCATTGCCTATCAGCTCTTCTGCTGAATGTATCTATTCTACTGTGTCATGTGGTACAAGTGAGGTTATAAAAGTGAGTGCCTGAGAGTTGGAGGACCCACAGTGATGCAGGGAAGCACCTTTAGCCTCCCTGCATTGAAAATGGAGAAGAAGGAGAGGCTCCCAATGGAGGAACAGAGGATCTTCCTTCTTCCCCGATCAGCTGGGGAAACCGCAGGGGCACAGGGAGACACCTCTGGTTTCTGTTACTCGTGTGAAGGAGGCTTAATGAGATGAAGCAAAACCATTGATTTCAATGGTTTCATTTCTGCTATCGGGATTCTGCTGCGTTATTATTCTGCGTGAGAAAAGATAGGACTTGTCCTTTCTTTCTCACGCATAGTTAATAATATGCGCAAGAAAGATAGGGCAAAACGCATTTTTCAATTTTTTTTCAAAAACGCACGCGCGAGCACAGAGTTTGAATAGTCAAAAAAAGAAAAAGTGTATTAGCGCATGCGCTCTGGGTTATACGTACATACAGAATTTGTGTCATTTTAATTCTCATTTTCACAGTGTTTCTTCTTTAGTTTAGCCGTGCTGCAGCTGAATAGTGCTTGAAAGTCGAAATTGACGGAATGATAAAAAGTTTTGTCCAAGTTTTTCGGGTGCAACTCGCATTGCTCAGCAAACGACCATCAATCCATGTGCTGTCTGATGTGCAGGACACCACACGTTGACATGTGCTATTTCTGTCCAAGAATAGGACATGTATTAGGGCTTATTCACATTGCCATAGGTGCAACAACGCTTGGTAGTACAGAGTGTAGCTGCACATTTCTTCTCCCTCGCCGACAGTTCAAACTCCTCGCCAGAGCGTCGGAGTTTGAAGAAAGAGGCGGGAAGTCAGCGTCTGCCCGATCTTCCCTGCACAATGTATTTACTACATGAAAAACGGAATCACTGATCTCTATAAGTCCCTCTCTCAAATGCCTCCATGAAGTCCCCCCACAGGTGCTCCATAAACACCCGCCCCCGCTTATCTACTGCACACACTGGGACGGGACACTTTTTTCTACATTTGAGCATCTCAGACATACGGATCCCAGGAGTTTTCAGGTAGAAAGGAAGAACTAAACAAGACAATAATAACCGACTTATATAAACCGCAAGTCTAGTTACATAATGAATGAAGAAAAGTCTGTAGCGGAGTGGCCCTTTAACGAGCGTCTACAAAAGCTTTTTAGATCCTACGACAGTATTGGCAGAATATCCTTTCTCATGCAATGTATCATCTCTTTTTTCCTGTAATGCAGCATATGTTGTACTTGTATCATTTATAGTGCAGGTTCACTGCCTCCATTATATTTATTAATTAAGACTGAATGTTTTTATTAATGGCTTCCCAAAAAGAGCCTTCAATGAACTGGAACTAGTAAAAACCTGAACACTACTGATGAACCACACTAAATGTTAATTAGCTACATTTAGATGCATGCATTATCTTAATTTTATACCTGGGCCATTGGTGAACCATGCAAAGCTGTAATTCAGCATATTAATTACACGTCAATGAAGAAATAAAGCTGCAATTAAAATGCATGATTATAATTCCACTTCAATTCTTGCTGCCGCGGATGTCAGATTGCTGGTTAATAAAATAGGGCTATAAAGAAGATATATTATATCCGCAGTGTTTAAAGGAAGCCTGTCACCTAATTTTAGTGATATGAGCAGATTACACAGCGCATGCACGGTGATTGCTTCTCGGGCGCACTGACATCAACACGCATGCGCCTGATCACATAGGGCGGCGCACAGACATAGCAGTGGAGGGCATGACTTCTCTAGTGGGCGGAGCTGGAGATGTCACTAAGAACAGAAAGGGGCAGTTTTCAGGGGATAGGAAGGGAGTGAACTCGGACCGTAGACAGAGGTGGACGGCCCATCAGACAGTCTGGGATTAATTTGCATATGGCACGCAACACTATTGAGGAGGGATATCTCAGGAATGGTAGCTGATAAAGGTATCTATGGATTCATCATAACAGCGCACATGTAACTGTGTATTCTGCACTTTCATGGTATTCTTCCTTCCTTACTGACCACTGGTTTAGTGCATCATGTGCTCTATTTATTCTTCTCATCCCCTTGCTGTTGGGTTCCTCAGGGTTTGGTCTTTGGTTCTTGCCTCTTTTCCATTTACACGGCCCCCTATTGGGCAAACTATCAGTAGGTTTGGATTTCAATATCAACTTTATGTTAACGATACCCAATTAAATATTTCTTCCCATGACATCAAACCTCTGCTTCTACAAAACACCAGTGATTGTCTGTCCACTGTTTCTGACACTATGTCATCTTTCTATATAAAACCAAACCTCTCAAAAACCAAACTTTTTGTGCTTCCACCATCCCCCTCCCGATCTAAACCTGATATCTCTATCTCAGTCTGTGGTACCACCATAACTCCTCAGTAGCATGCCTGCTATCTAGGGGTTATATTTGATTTTGACCTTTCCTTTACTCCCGATATTCAGTCACTTGCTCGCTCATGCCACCTGCACCTCAAAAGCATCTCTCGAATCCGCCCTTTCCTCGCTGTGAAGACATCAAAAACTCTTATTGTCACCCTTATCAATTATCAGCTTTATTGCTGTAACTCACTACTGATCAGTCTTCTCTTCCCAAAACTCTTCCCTCTCCAATCCATCCTGAATGCAGCAGCCAGGCTCATCTTTTTGTCAAGCTGCTACACTGATGTCTCCACCCTGTACCAATCACTACCTTGATGCCTCCACCCTGTACCAGTCACTATACTAACATCTCCACCCTGTACCAGTCACTGCACTGATGCCTCCACCCTGTGCCTGTCACTGCACTGATGTCTCCACCCTGTGCCAGTCACTACACTGATGTCTCCACCCTGTACCAGTCACTACACTGATGCCTCTACCCTGTGCCAGTCCCTACACTGATGTCTCCATCCTGTGCCAGTCACTACACTGATGTCTCCATCCTGTACCAGTCACTACACTGATGTCTCCACCCTGTACTAGTCACTATACTGATGTCTCCACCCTGTGCCAGTCACTGCACTGATGTCTCCACCCTGTGCCAGTCACTACAAGGATGTCTCCACCCTGTACCAGTCACTACACGGACGTCTCTACCCTGTGCCAGTCACTACACGGACGTCTCTACCCTGTGCCAGTCACTACACTGATGTCTCCACCCTGTGCCAGTCACCACACTGATGTCTCCACCCTGTACCAGTCACTACACGGATGTCTCTACCCTGTGCCAGTCACTACACTGATGTCTCTACCCTGTGCCAGTCACCACACTGATATCTCCACCCTGTACCAGTCACTACACTGATGTCTCCACCCTGTACCAGTCACTACATTGATGTCTCCACCCTGTACCAGTCACTGCACTGATGTCTCCACCCTGTGCCAGTCACTACACTGATGTCTCCACCCTGTACCAGTCACTACACGGATGTCTCCACCCTGTACCAGTCACTGCACTGATGTCTCCACCCTGGGCAAGTCACTACACTGATGTCTCCACCCTGTACCAGTCATTACATGGATGTCTCCACCCTGTACCAGTCACTACACTGATTTCTCCACCCTGTACCAGTCACTACACTGATGTCTCCACCCTGTACCAATCACTACACTGATAACTCCACCCTGTACCAATCACTACACTGATGTCCCCACCCTGTGCCTGACACTACACTGATGTCTCCACCCTGTGCCAGCCACTACACTGATGTCTTCACCCTGCACCCCGACTGCCGTGCCTGACCTAGCAACCCAAGCCCCCTGCAACTGGACCCAGGACCCAACCAGCCCACCAGTTTTTCTCCTGATGCAGTCAATGACCAGTCTGCTCCTGTCGATCCATGCAAATTACAGGACTTAAAGGAACTGCTGCTAACATCTTGATAGAATCCACGCCTCGATGGATCAGAACTGTTTGGGTGGCAAGAAGGGTTCCTACACAATAATAGGTTTTTATATTATGGGTGATTGGTGTATGGCTTTATGAATCAAATGCTCTTCATAGCAGTGTTCCAAATTACTAAAAGTTCATTAAAATTCCACTTTGAATATGAAAATGTAAATCTTACAATATGTAAATGTAATGTCCGGCTTCAAAATTATTTATTGGCAGCCACAAATCCTCCCCGATGTCCAATGACTTCTTGATGTCAGATTCCTATGTAAATGTTAGTCAGTGACCTCCATTTAGAAGGCTGACATTTTAAAGCTTAGTTTGTATACACCATAATTATGTTTAACCTTTAACAAAGTTGCTTGAAAATGTATTTTAATTTTTTCGGAGAAATGTTTCCAGAAGGGTAAGAAGTCACAATATCGAAGGCTTTGCTCAGTGATCTTCATTGTCAGCCTCATGAATGACAATGGCGTCACCGCAATGCTTTTCGTCTCCAGCTCTTTATTTATACGGAGGGACAACTTAGAAATGCTTGGATTAGCATTCATGAAAGTCATTTGAGAATGTTTGGATAAAAAAAGTCCATTTATTTTTTTGTAGTCTGAAGGCTAAAAACTTGCTTTATTACTGTGCTCAAGCGTTTTAAAGGAATGTGATGATTTCTTGTAAATCTCTGTCATTTGTTCTGTATATTCCCGTAGTGAGGCACCTAATAGAAAGCGAGGGGGCTCTACTGAGCAGCAGCTTTTCATTTAAAATATTTATTAACTTCTTCCAACCCCATAATATGATATGCAGGCTGTTCCCAAAACTGCAGTACTAATACACTGCAGTAACAGACATACCAACTCACCCAGTTTTACAATGAATCACCCTGTTTTTAGCTTTTCTCACCCAGAGACATAGTTGTCACTCTATTCCTGGAGAGGGAGGCTAAAAAATACAGTGCAGGCACAGCCAATTAAACCTAAACCAGCCATTATCTATTGGATTAATACACTAAATAGTGTCCTGTACACGTATCCTCCTCACTCCTGACTCTTCATCAGCTCAGGACATCACTGCATTGGGTCTTGACTCCATCTAGTTGGATGTGCATACAACATCCTGATGATGGACAGTACCAGACCCAGTGCAGCGAAGGCCCAGAGCTAAACAGGAGCGGGGACATAAAATATATAGTCTGATCTGGGGACTGAATATGATGTTGTCTGATCTTGGGTTGGAATAAAGTTAGAGGTCAGGTCTTGGATCCAGATATATGTAGGGAGTTTGGTCTGAGGTCTGAATTAAGTTAGGGGTCTGGAGTCTGAATATATTTAAGAGGTCTGTTCTGGGGTTTGAAATTAACATGGAGGTCTGAATACATTTAGCCTAACCCATTGGAAAGAACAATCCCACTTTTCACAACCCTTTGCTTGACTACCTACCTGTGAAGGGCTCTCCCAGGTTGACATCTCTGCGCAGGAATTGTGTCTGTCTCAACGATAGTGGGTGTCAGTTGTAATATACAGTCAATAGCCTACTACTTCAGCTGGCCTTTGACAGTGTGTCAGCCCATTGTGTTTCCATGCCGAGCTGATGGGTTTCCATGACAGCAGACGAAAAAATGATCAGTGATCAGCTGATTATCCAGCTGATTATCCAGAAGTTCCTTAGTCGGCTTCACTCCCACTGAAATCAATAGGAGCTGAAGACAGCTATTATACTTCCGGCACTTCTGTCTCCAATACTGGGGTCAGACGGATAAGTGTAATAGGAGGCTTCAGCTTCCATTTCTGCTGCCGTGGAAGCCGCGGTCTGGGAGCAGGAGCCGGCAGATGGATCTCCGCTGTCAGCCTATCTGGCAGATAGGCTGACCGCGGAGAATCGCAGCAAATCGCATCATGCTGCGATTTGTCGTCCGCAAGCGGAGAATCGCAATGATTCTCAACTCATGGACAGGGGGAAAGCGCTCTCCATAGCAACGTTATGGAGGGCTTTCACTGCGTTCCCTGCGGCCGGATTATCGCCGGGGGGAACGCAATGAAAACCCGCCCGTGGACAGGCAGCCTAACAGTTTTATTATTTATTTTATGGGGAACATTGTAGATTACTATTTATTTTTGGATGCAGTGTAGCATGAATTATTTCAGGGGACACACTGTATTGTAATTTCTGGAAACACAGTGTATGATAATTTATTTCAGGAGTACCAGTGAGTAGCGCTATTTTCAGGTGATGCACCGTCACACTATTATTTTATGAGGAGCTGCATACTTAACAGAGGCAAAAAGTTACCTGGGGAAGTTATGAAGGTCTGGAGCAAATGGAGAAGAAAAAGAACGTCGAACCAGAGGACAACACCTGTGCGTCACGCAGCATCATCGTGTATTCTGATGCATTCTGGTTTGTGAAACTACAACTCTCAGTATATCCTTACTGTTGTTCAGGTCATACTTGGAGCTGCAGTTTCACATGGTAAAAACTTTTTGCTGTGGAGGAATCATGTGCTGCACCTTGGAATCGTTTGGCACTCTTAGGGAGGTATTTCCTGCTACACTTTGGTTTTAAATTGGCACAGCTGCTGTGGAGGAATCTTATGCTGCACTGTGCTGTTTGGCATTGCTAGAAAGGTATGTCAAGCTACTATAAGGAATACGTATGCTGCGTTGTGGTAAATGGGTGGCACTACAGCGTGATATTTGGCGCCTCGCGGTAGTACTTGTTGACTGCTAAGGCCCCTGTAGAAAAATGTATCCAATAGATAACAGTTGATAATACCAGCCTCACTCTTGGGCTCATCTTCTGCTCCAAGAATAGATATGCATTTTTGGCAATGTGCATTGCACACCACTGTTTTTCCACTTTAGGGCGGGGACAGTATTATATATTGGCTTGTGCGTATTGTATGCTATGTCTGCTTTTTAATTCCAGTTCAGCGCTGGTCTATATTAAGGGGGAAAGGGTTTTTTAGAAGTTATATCTTTTTTGGGTATGGTGTTGCTCAGTATTTGTTTAGAGGGTCATACTGCCTGTACTATTTGTGATCCTAATTCGGTAAGTTGGGTGCTGTGATGACTAGCACATCTACAACATAAACCTACAGTTATATCGGAAGGAGGAATGGATATAAAATGGCCTTAATTATTTCAGTAATTTTAATGCATCAGCTTAATGCACAACTAACTTGTTTCTGTCACAAGACGAATAATCTTGGGGTGTCAACTAGAGATGAGCGAGCACCAAAATGCTCGGGTGCTCGTTACTCGGGACGAAATTATCTCGATGCTCGAGGGTTCGTTTCGAGTAACGAACCCCATTGAAGTCAATGGGCGACCCGAGCATTTTTGTATATTGCCGATGCTCGCTAAGGTTTTTATTTGTGAAAATCGGGGCAATTCAAGAAAGTGATGGGAACGACACAGCAACGGATAGGGCAGGCGAGGGGCTACATGTTGGGCTGCATCTCATGTTCCCAGGTCCCACTATTAAGCCACAATAGCGGCAAGAGTGGGCCCCCCCCTCCCAACAATTTTTACTTCTGAAAAGCCCTCATTAGCAATGCATACCTTAGCTAAGCACCACACTACCTCCAACAAAGCACAATCACTGCCTGCATGACACTCCGCTGCCACTTCTCCTGGGTTACATGCTGCCCCCCCCCCCCCCCCCCCCCCGCACGACCCAGTGTCCATAGCGCACACCAAACTGTCCCTGCGCAGCCTTCAGCTGCCCTCATGCCATGCCACACTCATGTCTATTTATAAGTGCGTTTGCCATGAGGAGGAACCGCAGGCACACACTGCAGAGGGTTGGCACGGCTAGGCAGCGACCCTCTTTAAAAGGGGTGGGGCGATAGCCCACAATGCTGTACAGAAGCAATGAGAAATCCAATCCTGTGCCACCTCCATCAGGAGCTGCACACGTGGGCATAGCAATGGGGAACCTATGTGCCATTCTGTCAAGGTGTCTGCATGCCCCAGTCAGACCGCGGTTTTTTATAAATAGTCACAGCCAGGTACAACTCCGCAATGGGAATTCCGTGTGCACCCACAGCATGGGTGGCTCCCTGGAACCCAGCGGCGGTACATAAATATATCCCATTGCATTGCCCATCACAGCTGAGGTAATGTCGTGCTTAATGCAGGTGGGCTTCGGCCCACACTGCATGCCCCAGTCAGACTGGGGTTCTTTAGAAGTGGACACATGCAGTTACAACTCCGTGTGGAACGCAGCATGGGTGGGTGCCAGGAAGCCACCGGCGGTACATAAATATATCCCATTGCATTGCCCATCACAGCTGAGGGAATGTTGTGCTTAATGCAGGTGGGCTTCGGCCCACACTGCATGCCCCAGTCAGACTGGGGTTCTTTAGAAGTGGACACATGCAGTTACAACTCCGTGTGGACCGACAGCATGGGTGGCTCCCTGGAACCCACCGGCGGTACATAAATATATCCCATTGCAGTGCCCAACACAGCTGATGTAACGTCAGCTGTAATGCAGGTGGGCTAAAAATTAATTTGATTACACTGTAGGCGAGGGCCCCCAAAAATTGGTGTACCAACAGTACTAATGTACGTCAGAAAAATTGCCCATGCCCAACCAAGAGGGCAGGTGAAACCCATTAATCGCTTTGGTTAATGTGGCTTAATTGGTAACGAGGCCTGGAGGCAGCCCAGTTAAAATAAAAATTGGTTGAGGTGAAAGTTTCAACGCTTTAATGAGCATTGAAACGTATAAAAATTGTTTACAAAAATTATATGACAGCCTTGTGGGCCTAAGAAAAATTGCCCGTTCAGCGTGATTATGTGAGGTTTCAGGAGGAGGAGCAGGAGGAGGAGGAATATTATACACAGATTGATGAAGCAAAAAGGCCCCGTTTTTGATGGTGATAGAGAACGATGCTTCCATCTGCGGGTGCAGCCTACGTATTGTTTAGGTATCGCTGCTGTCCGCTGGTGAAGAAGAGAAGTCTGGGGAAATCCAGGCTTTGTTCATCTTGATGAGTGTAAGCCTGTCGGCACTGTCGGTTGACAGGTGGGTACGCTTATCCGTGATGATTCCCCCAGCCGCACTAAATACACTCTCTGACAAGACGCTTGCCACAGGGCAAGCAAGCACCTCCAGGGCATAGAGCGCGAGTTCAGGCCACGTGTCCAGCTTCAACACCCAGTAGTTGTAGGGGGCAGAGGCGTCACCGAGGACGGTCGTGCGATCGGCTACGTACTCCCTCACCATCCTTTTACAGTGCTCCCGCCAACTCAGCCTTGACGGGGGACCGGTGACACAGTCTTGCTGGGGAGCCAGAAAGCTGGCAAAGGCCTTGGATAATGGTCCCCTGCCTGCGCTGTACATGCTGCCTGATATCTGCGCCTCCCCTGCTACCTGGCCCTCGGAACTGCGCCTTCGGCCACCAGCGCTGTCGGATGGGAATTTTACCATCCGGTTGTCCACCAGCGCCCTGTGGTATAGCATCATTCTCGAACCCCTTTCCTCTTCGGGAATGAGAGTGGAAAGGTTCTCCTTATACCGTGGGTCGAGCAGTGTGTACACCCAGTAATCCGTAATGGCCAGAATGCGTGTAACGCGAGGGTCACGAGAAAGGCATCCTAACATGAAGTCAGCCATGTGTGCCAGGGTACCTGTACACAACACATGGCTGTCCTCACTAGGAAGATCACTTTCAGGATCCTCCTCCTCCTCTTCCTCCTCCTCCTCTGGCCATACACGCTGAAAGGATGACAGGCAAGCAGCATGTGTACCGTCAGCAGTGGGCCAAGCTGTCTCTTCCCCCTCCTCCTCATGCTCCTCCCCCTCCTCCTCCTCCTCAACGCGCTGAGATATAGACATGAGGGTGCTCTGACTATCCAGTGACATACTGTCTTCCCCCGCCTCCGTTTCCGAGTGCAAAGCGTCTGCCTTCATGCTTTGCAGGGAACTTCTCAAGAGGCATAGCAGAGGAATGGTGACGCTAATGATTGCAGCATCCCCGCTCAGCATCTGCGTAGACTCCTCAAAGTTTCCAAGGACCTCGCAGATGTCTGCCAACCAGGCCCACTCTTCTGTAAAGAATTGAGGAGGCTGACTCCCACTACACCGCCCATGTTGGAGTTGGTATTCCGCAATAGCTCTATGCTGCTCATAGAGCCTGGCCAACATGTGGAGCGTAGAGTTCCACTGTGTGGGCACGTCGCACAGCAATCGGTGCACTGGCAGATGAAACTGATGTTGCAGGGTCCGCAGGGTGGCAGCGTCCGTCTTGGAGTTGCGGAAATGTGCGCTGACCCGGCGCACCTTTCCGAGCAGGTATGACAAGTGTGGGTAGCTTTTCAGAAAGCTCTGAACCACCAAATTAAAGACATGGGCCAGGCATGGCACGTGCGTGAGGCTGCCGAGCTGCAGAGCCGCCACCAGGTTACACCCGTTGTCACACACGACCATGCCCGGTTGGAGGCTCAGCGGCGCAAGCCAGCAGTCGGTCTGCTCTGTCAGACCCTGCAGCAGTTCGTGGGCCGTGTGCCTCTTCTCTCCTAAGCTGAGTAGTTTCAGCACGGCCTGCTGACGCTTGCCCACCGCTGTGCTGCCACGCCGCGCGACACCGACTGCTGGCGACGTGCTGCTGCTGACACATCTTGATTGCGAGCAGAGGTTGTGTAGGAGGAGGAGGAGGGTGGTTTAGTGGAGGAAGCATACACCGCCGCAGATACCACCACCGAGCTGGGGCACGCAATTCGGGGGGGTGGGTAGGACTTGAGCGGTCCCTGGCTCTGACTCTGTCCCAGCCTCCACTAAATTCACCCAATGTGCCATCAGGGAGATATAGTGGCCCTGCCCGCCTGTGCTTGTCCACGTGTCCGTTGTTAAGTGGACCTTGGCAGTAACCGCGTTGGTGAGGGCGCGTACAATGTTGCGGGAGACGTGGTCGTGCAGGGCTGGGACGGCACATCGGGAAAAGTAGTGGCGACTGGGAACCGAGTAGCGCGGGGCCGCCGCCGCCATCATGCTTTTGAAAGCCTCCGTTTCCACAAACCTATACGGCAGCATCTCCAGGCTGATCAATTTGGCAATGTGCACGTTTAACGCTTGAGCGTGTGGGTGCGTGGCGGCGTACTTGCGCTTGCGCTCAAACAGTGGCGCTAGTGACGTCTGGACGCTGCGCTGAGAGACATTGCTGGATGGGGCCGAGGACAGTGGAGGTGAGGGTGTGGGTGCAGGCCAGGAGACGGTAGTGCCTGTTTCCTCAGAGGGGGGTTGGATCTCAGTGGCAGGTTGGGGCACAGGGGGAGAGGCAGTGGTGCAAACCGGCGGCGGTGAACGGCCTTCGTCCCACCTTGTGGGGTGCTTGGCCATCATATGCCTGCGCATGCTGGTGGTGGTGGCTCCCCAGCTGATCTTGGCGCGACAAAGGTTGCACACCACTGTTCGTCGGTCGTCAGGCGTCTCTGTGAAAAACTGCCACACCGTAGAGCACCTTGACCTCTGCAGGGTGGCATGGCGCGAGGGGGCGCTTTGGGAAACAGTTGGTGGATTATTCGGTCTGGCCCTGCCTCTACCCCTGGCCACCGCACTGGCTCGGCCTGTGCCCACACCCTGACTTGGGCCTCCGCGTCCTCGCCCGCGTCCACGTCCTATAGGCCTACCCTTACCCCTCAGCATGGTGTATTACCAGTAGTGCAGAAACAGAACGCTGTAATTAAATGTGCCGCTTATTGGCCTGTGGTTGGAGGCTGACTTCGCTTACGGAACGCCAGGGAATAATTTTGCGCAAGCCTGCTGTAACACTTAGCTGGCTGCGTATGAATTAGGAGGACAACTACACCCAGCACAGACCCAGTACACTGAGGACAGTCACAGGCAGCCCAAATAGATTTTTTTCCCCAAATGTTTTTGCAAAGGCCCACTGCCTATATTCAATCAATATATCTCTTCTCTCTCTGCGTCACCGCTACTGGCCCTGGAGTATGTCAAATAACTGCAGAGTGTTGCACTGTGGACTGGAATACAGCGGTGATTTAACAGCCAACACAGAGCCAGGAAATAATTTTGCGCAAGCCTGCTGTAACACTTAGCTGGCTGCGTATGAATTAGGAGGACTACTACACCCAGCACAGACCCAGAACACTGAGGACAGTCACAGGCAGCCCAAATAGATTTTTTTCCCCAAATGTTTTTCAAAGGCCCACTGCCTATATTCAATCAATATGTCTTCTGTCCCTGCCTCACAATATATGTGTTCTGTCCCTGCCTCACAATATATGTCTTCTGTCCCTGCCTCACCATCACTACTGGCCCTGGAGTATGTATAATTACTGCAGGGCGCAATGCTCTGCACGGCCGATATAAAAAAAAAAAAAAAAAGTGCAACACTGCAAAAAGCAGCCTCAACAGTACTGCACACGGTTAGATGTGGCCCTAAGAAGGACCGTTGGGGTTCTTGAAGCCTAAAACACTCTCCCTATAGCAACTCCAGCAAGACAGCACTTTCCCTGATCTCTGTCAGAATGCATCTGTGGCGAGCCGCGGGAGGGGACGATTTATATACTCGGGTGACACCTGATCTCGCCAGCCACTCACTGCAGGGGGGTGGTATAGGGCTTGAACGTCGCAGGGGGAAGTTGTAATGCCTTCCCTGTCTTTCTATTGGCCAGAAAAGCGCGCTAACGTCTCAGAGATGAAAGTGAAAGTAACTCGAACATCGCGTGGTGCTCGCCTCTAGTAACGAGCATCTCGAACATGCTAATACTCGAACGAGTATCATGCTCGGACGAGTACGTTCGCTCATCTCTAGTGTCAACATTTCCAACCATTTCCTCATCCTTCCCAAAATGTTTATAGCTATACATCTGCCAAAGAGAAAAAAGATCATTTCCGTTCTGAATATTAATAAAACTGATTTATCTTCATCATTTACATCATCCACCCAAGTGTGAAAATGGATTATGAAAACATCCTGTTACTGCCTGATGCAACACCTGAAACTCTACATGTAGAATGTCACATCTTCTATCACAGCTACTTCTACATGATTACTCCTCTTACTGAAGCAATTATGCAAAATATAAATCACTGAAATGTCAACCGAATCCAACTTACCATTAGCAAGAATAGAGCAATTACAAAGATGACATCACATATTATAACTCTGGATGATGAAAGCGGTATATGGAGACTTGAATGGGGCCCCATTCCATGTTTAGAGCTCCAAGGTTGCTTGTTAGTCTTATAGTCTCAGGCATTATTCCAGTGCTATGACATTATTGCACTATATCTCTGTACTGTGACATCATTTTGCACATTATAACTGCATGATGACAATTATTATAAATATGCAGTTTTTTTTTCTTTTCTGCTATAAGGCCCCTCCAGTGAAAACATATTTTTCCATTCCTGCTCCTTTGAAGGTCTCGTCTGTATATTGTATTCCATGCAGTGCAACCTCCTTTCTGATACTTATCATGCACCATCTTAATTCTACTTTCACATCAATCACATGATGCATCAGCACAGCATTATAATCACTGAAAATGGCCATATACTTACTGATACAGGAGGGCAAATATGTGCACCACCTCAACATGAAGGCTGCCAATCTATCAAATGAGGGAGCTAGTTACACCTGTGGAGGACACTGATGAGACAGCCACTCACACAACCGCCAAATATAGAGGGGGGTGGCTGATTGGTGCATACTCCTACACAGAGTAGATACAAAGTGTCAGACCATTCTTATACATGTGGTGCACCATGCAGACTAGCAACCTATTAGTGATGTCATAATAGTTCGGCAGGCTATCCTGCATCTCAAAAATTGAACCACATTGGTTCTGTCACCCTGGGCTCCCCGGCATTTAAAAGCCGCACTGCATGTGAATAATGCATAATAAATGTTGGATTTTGGCCAAAATACTTGAGCTCACAAGCCAATCATCAAGGCTCATTGCATTTTGTGAGTCCCAACACTAATATAAATGTATCAGAGAAAGGGAAATATAAAAACAAACAATCACTAAAAACATCCATATACTTACTTTTCAGTGATTGTTTGTTTTTATATTAGTGTAGGGACTCAGAAAACCAAGGAGCTTGTGAGCTCAAGTATTTTGGCCAAAATACAACTAATACCCTGCATTTATTATGTATTATTCACATGCAGTGCAGCTTTTAAACACCGGGGGAGCCCAGGGTCACAGTACCAATGTGGTTCACTTTTTGAGGTGCAGGGCAACTCGCCAAACTATTATGGTGTCATTAATAGGCTGCTAGTCTGCATGGTGCACTACATGTATCAGAAGGTCTGGCACTTTGGTGTATACTCCTTCACAGAGTACATACAAGCACCCCCGCCCCTCTGTATATTAAGAGGCTGTGTGAGTGGCTTACTATTCGGTGTCCTCCACAGGTGTAACTGGCTCCCTCATTTGGCAATATGGCTACCTGCATGCTGAGGTTGGTGCAAATATTTGCCCTCTTGTATCAGTAAGTATATGGCCGTTTTCAGTGATTGCTTGTTTTTATATTTCCCTTTCTGTGATACAGCACAACATTATATGAGCAGCCAGAGACTGTACATCCCTGCTGCAGCAAAAACACTTACATTATATTCTGTATTCACCTAAATAAGCTACTGAGCATAAGTATACAATCAAGAGGATGAGCTGTGATCTCCTCTTTTACAATTGTGCGACAGGAGCTGTATGATCATCACCAGTAACTGTGATTGGTGCATCTATGATCATCATCAGTAACTGTGTTCACTTCTAGGCAGGTTCTATGGTAGGATCCATGTAATAGCATCACACAGACTGAGAAACTGACTAGAAACTGAACACAAAACCCCAAGTAAATGTGAGCTGGTCAAAGTTCTGCAGTTCAAGCAGCCAATAGGGAACCATGGGTGTCAGCAGACGGGCCATGGATTCCGTGGGAAAGTTACGTGTCTGTTTTTATTGGTCATTGTAACAAAATCGGTCAAAGTGCCTACTTTGCTGTACAGCGCTTCCAGCAAATACTCAGACTCTTCTCCTGTCAGACGTTACCTTTCAGCAGTTTCCAAAGTTGGAGCTGTCTCTAGAAACAAATGGGGCTTCGATCAAGGTGCTTCCAGAGGTCCAGGAAAGATGAGTATACAATCAACATGTTTCGCTATCAGGACTGATAGCTTCATCAGACTAGGGCAACTGACGTACTGTGTTATATGCCTAAGCTCCCTCTAGTGCAGTGATGGGCAACCTTTTGAGCTCGGTGTGTCAAAATTTGTCAAAAAAACGCCAGGTTCCAGAGGGTTCCCATGATACATAATGCAAAAATAACAAAAAATAGATCCGCGCTAACCGTGGATTCAGAGAAAAAATGCCATGCACAATAGCCAACCCCTTACTTCGAGGCGAGGTCTCCTAAACCGTAGCTGTAGCCTTTAAATTAAATCCTTCATATGGTCCACAGAGAGGTCCAGGGACGATGATATAAAGCTTATTTATTGGGACACACTATGACAAAACAAAAGTAAAAACAAAAACCTTATCCAAGGTGTAGGTATTGGGTAAAATGGGTTTTTATTATTTTTTGTTACTTTTGCAGTGTATTACACAGGGCTTTCATGGCTCTTAGACAGTGTTATCCAGTACGGAACGAGTTAAACATTTTGCAAAAGTTCAGCGAATCGTCCGAACCGTACTTTTCAAGAGCTTGCTCATTTCTATTTACTGTCTATATTGAGTGTGAATTATAGATTCCAGTTGAAACCGATGAAAAATTTACAAAAGTTACTTCTCCATATTAATATATTTGACAGCAGGTAGGTCTGACAACTATCTAAAAAGAAGTTTCAGCTAGACAATATTCTAGCAGTTATCATATGAGGTTTTTACTTTCTTCCAAACAGTTTTTCTGGGTTTATATTGCAATTCACAAATATGCATGATTTAGCTTTAGTGGCGTAATAAGCCTATTCAATGTCATGTTGTCTGTTAGACCTCATTTAAAATGAATGCTAATCTCTTCCAGATGGATCATATTAGGTATCTATAAGGAGCTATATTATTACTGTGTGTTCTGAACACAAAGTTTTTATCATCATCTTATCTAAATTGTAGGGAAAGACATTAATAATATGAACTTAGAAGCAGAGAACTCGAACAGAAATCGGCATTAATGCCTGGCAGTAAACTAGCATAAGATGCATCAGCTTTATTGGGATCCTAAGATATGCAGGCAGCATCCAGCTCTCTTCCTGCTCAGGTAACTTACACTTCAGATATAGAGCTCATAATTCTATTTTATGTGAAAAGATTTATGGTGATATGTTAGTAAACATGACTGGTATATGCCTAGGAACATTCTTATTCATCATGATTTATCTAGTAGTTGTAAGCCTAAATCAACTAGACATTTTCTTTAAGACCGGGAAGACTTTTCATCACCCGTGTAAAAAAGCCTACATTTCTAACACTATGCTTCTTTTCTATACTCTTAACAGCCGATACATACATATACAGGGGATGGACAAAAATATGGAAACACTGTAGAAATGCATGGGATTTTAAACATTAGCATTGAGCTGCCCTTTTGACCCCTTCCTGGTTGAGAGTTTTTCCGCAAAATTAGTGTTTACTTCACTTCTTGCCCTGCTCTGGGTGGTTTTGGGAGCCAGCTGGTAACAGCAGCTGAGTAGCTCAAACCCCTGACCAATGGAACCTTGTTGCTTGAGCAGCATCTGTGTTATATTACCTCCACTTGAGTTACACAGGATTATAAATCATGTTTTAATAAGACATGTAGAGAACGATTTTAATCCATGCATTTCGTACGGTGTTTCCATATTTTCGTCCACCCCATGTAGGTGGGGGTAATTTTATCCCCCTACCATGTGCTTTGGACAATATATATGAAGAGTTAAATCAAATGAAACCATCCCTATTAGAAGGACCTTAGCTCCTCAACTTATTGTATATTTTAAGAGACCGAGTTAAGATAGAGCAAAAGGAAACAACTTTATGGTAAATATGTGCTGCTGTTGGGCTACAGGAAAGAAAAATAGTGTTAAAAACTCTGACTTTCCTGGATGTCCTGGACAGCAGCACATACTGCACATATGGGGATGTAGCATGATACCTTAAGGGTGGTAAATAGCAGAAGATGAAACTAAACAACCGAATGGAAGGTCCCCTCTTGTAGAGAAGTCTAATGACGGATATAGATGTTTGGTGTGCCCCACATCGCTGCTGGGCAGATGCTCCATGCTGGTACTTGAGCTTGTACTGCCCATGAAGTAGTTGTGAGCTCAGACCTTCTGTTGGAGACTTAAGACCCTTTTACGCAGAATGATTTATCATTCAGATTCTTGCTGGATAGCAGGCATCTGAACCATGATCACTCAGTGTGAAAGCTGTCAGCAACTGAATGACTAACGAGAATTGATTCGCTTATCGTTTCGTCATTCAGTTTCTACAGGCATAACAATCAAACAACACAATTGGCCTGTGTAAACAGGCAGTTGTTCATCTACCAATGGCTGTCTGTTTACTGTGAATGGAGGCATGCAGACAGAAGCTATTTACGTCCTGCTTTGCCTCCATTCAATGACGATTATCACTGGGATGACTGTTGGGTGCTTAAGCGCTCAACAGTCACCCCGTGTAAAGGGACCCTTGACCATCGCTCTTGTAGCATGAGCTGACGGCCTCTCTCCGCCACCTAGCTATGGTGGATTTGGAGGCTTTCTCTCATTTCTTTACGCCATATGTTAGCACAAAGAAATGATTTGTGTTTTGGAAGCTTTCAGTCTGATCTAACAGACATCACCCCAGTCTAGCGTCTGCAAGCACCTTTTTTCCTGTGAGGTAGGTTTGGTGCATAAGACTGGCAGGACCGTCTTCTGATTCATAATCCTCGTGGAAGAACACCAAAGGCTCTTTTGCTGCCAAATTCTGCAGTTCACTGAACCATTTGGCTGATACAATTGCCTACCAGGAAGGCTACTTTTTTGTTTCTTGTAGAGGTTCAAAGGGATGATAACATGACCTTCTTAGACCAAAAGCAAACCCCATTTTTAGAAAGGGCTAACTCTAGCTTGCTGAAATTTTTAAATAGCCACTAAGAGCTGCTTTATCAAGGGTTCTTTTGAAGGGAATCTGTCACCATGTTTTTGTTGCCCCCTCTAAGGGCAGTATAAGATATCCTGCTTACAGCAATATGTCTGCTGTGTGTATATGTGCAGTAGTTTAGGAGAAATGTCTATTTGGTTAGTAGTCACCACACATATAGCACTAGTCCTGTACATTCATGATCTCCACTTAACCCTGCCTTTTCCTGCCCTCTATCTGCTGATTGACAGATGTCTCCCTATCACTGTGAATAGGTAGACTGCTGTCAATCAGTGGACAGAGGGAGAAAAGAGTTGGGCTAAGCAGAACTCATAAATAATGAGGACTAGTCCTATTTGTATGATGACTGCTAATAAAATACAGAATATACTTCAGTGCCACTGAAGGGGAATCAAAGCATTAAATGGGTCTACAAAAGGGTATATTTGCATATGACCGATTTGTTGCAGGCATGTCTGTGACTATCTTATATATCCAACTGGGTTTGCAGAAATCCATGTGCTTTCTGCATAAACAACCTCAATGTATGGAATAGATTTAAAAAAAAACACAAAAACATGAGACATCTGGAAACGCTGAGTGGGTTGGCAAGAATACTAAAGTGTATGCCAATGCCATTTTCAGTTCAAAGAAATACGCGTGACATCCATTTACATATGTGGTCTGCAATCTGTGGCATTAATTCTAGACATGACATGCTGCGACTTAGGACCACAGTGTGGAAAACACAGTTGTTGTTTGGTATGTTATTTGTAGTCTAAGTGCCATAAAGTACGGTGCCAAAGAACACCACCATACGTTGGCCAAATAACGCTTCCATACAGTTGCCTAAATAATAATGCTGTACAGTGCCATCATACACTGCATGAATAATATCCTGCACAGGGCCTAAGTAACAATGCTATATAATGCTTAGTTAATACTGCCATGCAGTGCTCAAATAATTCCAAAATACTGTCCCCAAATAATAGCTCTCTATATAATTACATATATAGTATGTAAAAATCGGAGGTGCCATCTGAGGCACCAATTGGGCCACATACTGAGGTTCTGTCGCAGATCCGGCACAAAATGCCGGAAGAAATAAAACGTCATGCAGCGACTTCCGGTAAAATGCCAGGCAGTTAAGCAGAAACTGAACAGATCCCATTATAGTCAATAGGCTCTGTCCGGCACCGTTCGGTTCTGTTGCTTACTATGTGCTATAGAATCCTTGCTTCTAGTGTATGGACCCTGGGCAACTATAACACTTATTCTTATATGAATCGTCATTAGATCATTTATACAATTAATACACTAATATAGCTTTTTGACCTTCCTTTATGCATTGTAGTATCAATGAATTTTTATAAATTGTTGGATGTCCTTTTGGGCAATTGTACTCTTTCTATATGCATATCTGCAAGCTTTATTACATAGACCTCATGTAACTATATAACGGTGTGTTTTTTTTCTTTGTCTTCCTCTCCCCTGTATCTTTTTTATTTTACTTTATATGCATTTGATAGATTTGTGCTTGATAAAGGAGCAAGATCAGCTCTGAAACGCGTTGCACTTTTTTGGCTCAGCACCGGCCCCTGTTTGTGTCTACATTCGTTTCTCTCTGCTAATAAACAAGCTGTCATTGAAAACCTCCAGAACCTGTTCTGGTTTATCGAGGATAAACCTAGATTTAACCCCCATCAACAGTAATTCAGGGACCATAAACTTTCACTCCCTTATCAGTATTTAGCTAAAAATGTTTGTGTATCTCTTATAACAATTCGAGCCTGTTGACCTTTCCCCCCCCCCCTCCAACAGTAATTTAGGGACCATAAAACTTTCACTCCGCTATCAGTGCCTAGACAAAAAAAGTTTGTTTTCTGGTTTGCAGAATTCCTTTTAAGTGCGAACCAATCACATCCATATCTGTGCCTTGTCATAAGTATGTATGTTATAAGTGTGTATAAATATGCATGCCTCTTCAGATCCAATCCATTTAAGCCGGAAGAAGTACCCTGCGTTGGTACGAAAGCTCGCTATTATTACATCATGTATTTTTGTTAGCCATTAAAAGGTATCATATCTACAAGATTACGTCGTTTCTCTTGCTCAGAACAATCACATTATGCATTGGAGACACACAGAGGTATAACAAGGAGCCGTGGCAGGCTATAACTAGAACCACACAACCCAAATCTGTATAGGACTGTGTGCATGAAGCCTAATAAAAAAATTGGGATTTTTTTTTGTGTGTGTAATATGATCACTGCTTTTCAAATATTAGTTAATAAGTCAATAAAACTCACCAGTGGTTTTGTAGAATTACACATGACCTTTCCTATAAAATATCATTCTGCAGAGTTGATATAAGCTCGGCAGTGTTATTCATGTTCAGTGTTTTAGTTAAACATTAGTCCTTTATGCAATTAAATTCATGAACTTTCTAACCAGCTGTCCGTATCTCTGGAGAGTTCCCTTTGGCAGACAAGCCTCAACACAATGCAATATTGTGTGTTAATCAAGTACATCTGAAATCCACATAATAACATTCAGAACACCGCTACTATAAGCAAAGAATTGATGAACGGTTCACCAGTTAGTATGCAAATGACATACTGCTTCAACTGTTCAGACTGTTCTGTGCCATGAATATGAATATGGTACAAAGGGAGTAAAGAGCAATCTATTAAGTGATTGTGGAAGGCTACATGACATAGGGTATAATGGAGTCCTTCTCTCCCCCTTTTTACCTACACTCCCTCCATCCCCCCATTTCCCTAAATAATCACAAACAACCGTACTTTGGATTAAATTGGCCACAATAGCCAGATTTATTTATAAACATAACATAACATAAATAACAATTCTAACCCCGTCAAAAAAACCCTCGGGAGGGATCCCTGGAGCCCTGCCACACTACCTGTCGCCTTACCACCAAAAAACAGGAAATAGTTGCATCTGTCACCCGTCGCAATTCCCGACTCGGGCAACACTATTTCCCTACTCCTACCGCAAGTCCACAGACTCGGGGGCCCACCACTCACCACCTCACCTCAAGGCCGGCAAGACCTGGCTAACCACTCCCACCAACTCTGCAAGGCACCGCCCCGAGAACCCAGAGGCGACAGTCCTCAAATTAAATAATTCAAAGGAAGGGGGGGGGGGGGGGGGAAGCTATCCAGCCCCTGCTACCCCCGTACTACCCCTTTTTGCTGACTCCAAGGGACTCCTTCCCCCTCTGCTGCCATGACAAACGTGCTCCCCCTCTCCCCCCCCCCCCTCTGTGGGCAGGCGGGACTCTCCAAACGGCTCCTCTGTACTGCTTCCTTCTGCTTCTCCTCCTGCACTGAACTGACTCCTCCCCACCCTTTTGGCACTTTTTCACATTCCTCCACTAACCCCCCTTTTTTTCCCATCATTCCCTTCAACTATTAACCCCTTAACTACCCATTAACCCTGTCATGACTGCCTCTCTCCTAATCCCTGTGGTCTCCGGCTCCGGCAGTTCTTTACATGTGCCTTAAAAGGGTTGTACCAGAATTTCAAGTTACCCCCTATTAACAGGATAGGGGATAACTTGCTGATCGGTGGACGTCTCACCACTGAGACCAGAGCAATCTCAAGAATGGGACTCCCCTGTCACTTTTGGGTGGGGGTCACTTCTTCCCCCACAGTGATATCACTGTGAATGAAGCGCTAGCTGACCATATGTGGTCAGCACTTCATCATTTAAATGGGGCTAATGGAAATACCCAAGTGTCACCCGCTCAGGTATTTTGACTATTGAAAATGAATGAAGGGCTGGTAAACTTGGTGACTAGTGCTTCATTCAGTCTCCTCCACACTGCGGAGGGTGCAGTAACCCTGCAGTGAGGAGGACAGGGGACATGGGACCATCATTCTTGATATTGGCAAGGTCTCAGCGGTAAGACCCCCACCGATCAGTAAGGTATCCCTTATAATGTGGATAGAGGATAGTTGATATTCTAGTGCAACCCCTTTAAAGTATTGCTTACTGTAATTCAGTAGAAAACAATTCTATACTGTAAAGTTCTAGCTGGACTTTCCTTTAAAGGGGTTGTCTCGCGAAAGCAAGTGGGGTTATACACTTCTGTATGGCCATATTAATGCACTTTGTAATATACATCGTTCATTAAATATGAGCCATACAGAAGTTATTCACTTACCTGCTCCGTTGCTAGCGTCCCCGTCGCCATGGATCCGTCTAATTCTGATGTCTTCTTGCTTTTTTAGACGCGCTTGCGCTGTGTGGTCCTCTGCCTGGTGAATGGGGCCGCTCGTGCCAGAGAGCTGGTCACTGCGTCGTCATCGTAGCTCCGCCCCGTCACTTGTGCCGATTCCAGCCAATCAGGAGGCTGGAATCGGCAATGGAACGCACAGAGCCCATGGTGCACCATGGGAGAAGATCCGCGGTGCACCATGGGAGAAAACCGCAGTGCATCCCTGGGAAAGGACCGGCGACCATCTTTGGGAGAAGATTTTTTAAAGTCCTTATTTCGTCGGATCGGTGAGTAGCAAGCGGTTTAAAAACCGCTTTAATTTGCTATTTTATGCCAGGGGGGTGACAGGGGGAATGGGGTAAGGTAAAATTTTGAGGTTTGCCACGAGACAACCCCTTTAACTTTGCCCTAGTCCTATATTTAACTATCCTAGCCAAATTAGGGCAGCTTGATGCTCCTACCCTGATATCTAGCACCCAAGACACTTGTATCATTGGGGGTATGGTCTGGAGTCTGTATAAATAGAGGATCTGCTCTGTGGTCAACACAAATAGGAGTGGGTCTGGTCTGGCATCTTTATAAATAGAGGGACCTTGTCTGGGGGCTATAAAAATGGGGGGTGGTCTATGGTCTGTATTTATAGGAATGTCTGGTTTGAGGTCTGCACAAAAGGAGGCATCTGATCTATGATCTGTTTAAAGGGAGGATCTGCATTTCTATAGAAGGTATCATCTGAGGACTGTATTAGGCGGTTTTAAGAGTCATATATGTTTCAGGTATGATGTGTGTGGTCTGTAGTTGTTTAGAGGGCCTGTATTAATTTTTGGATGTGATGAAGGGGTCATACTTATCGGAGATTCAAATTCGGTAAGTTGGCAGTATATCCTAATTAATGGGTGGGTATAAGGCTAAAATGTTTGCACTACATTTTTCTGAATCTCCTTAGCAAGTATGAAATAAAATCGCTATCTATCTAATTCACATGTGTCAAACATAAGGCCCGTGTGCCGAATCTGGCCCGCTGCCTCGTGTTATGTGGCCTGCGGCGTGCTGACGACGCTCACCACTGCAGCGATTACCAGCGGGGGTGCCGCAGCTCCCCGCTGGTAATCATGCTGCTAGCGCTGATCCAGGTGCACACTCTGAAGTCAGTGTGCAGCCAGGATCCTCCTCCCCTGAGTCCCCTGCTCTTCAGTTCCGCAGGAGAGGACTCGGGGAGGAAATGTGCCGAGCGCACACACTGACATCAGTGTGCATCCGGGCTCACCGGGGGGAGCAGAGGGGGAGCAGCGCTGACAGCAAGGAGGAGGTAAGTATATGGGTTGGTGGGGAACTATTATTACTGAGGGGGGCTTATTACTATTGAGGGGGGCTTATTACTGAGGTGGGCTTATTATTATTACCGAGGGGGGCTTATTATTATTACTGAGGGGGAGGCTTATTATTATTACTGACGGAGACTTAATATTATTACCGAGGGGGGGAGGGGTTATTATTATTACCGAGGACCACTATCAGGGTCACTATTAGGGCTCGTTCACACGGGCGTAATCGTATTTCGGTCGCACAAGTACGCTGGGTATTTGTGCAATCGAAAATCGCTTATGCCTGCATATTTGGGCACGCAAAAAACAACGCAGATGGGCCCATTGAAATGCTGCACAAATATGCAGTGAATACATAGGTTTCCTGTTCATTCACCAGGTAGTTGCGCAGCCCATACACTTCAATGGCCTATCGGGGAACATAGTGCACAACTAAATAGGCCATGCTGTGTGAAAATATACATCATGTGAATGAACTCAATGACATCAATGGCTTCTATTCACTGCAAATTATGTACGTTAATATGCTTGTGTGAACAGGCCCTTACTATACTGTCTTACAATCGGCCCTTTGAAGGTCACTATAAGCCTGATGTGGCCCTCGGTGAAAATGAGTTTGACACCCCTGATCTAATTGTTTCTGGTGACCTTTGGCTGAAGAAATCTTGCATCAAGCTGAAGTCAAACTTTTACACCAGTGGTTGTAAAGTGAATAGACAGATGTACTCAGTAAGTAAAATAACATACGCGTAAAATGCCGTCTGGACTTGATTATGTAATGTTAATATGGGGTAATCTCATTGGATGCTTTCAATCCAAACTGATTTGCTCATATTTGGATTTTGGTCCAGGAATGGAGTTTTATTACTTAATCCTGGACTGAGCTGTTATTGTGAGCACATACAAATACTGCACATACACCCAGGTCACAATCTCGACTTCTTCTCTACCTCTTAATTTTTGTAAATATGTATATTACTAGTAATTATTAGGAAATTATAGTACCCGTGTTTCTGGTAGTGCAGTTCATCATGCTGCTCTGCTACATGAATGTCACACACACATAGCTCTAATACATAGCTTTCGCATATGAGCTGCATGTGTTTTACAAACTTCAGCTGGCGGCTGAGGTGAAATCGTGGCTTGTCGCTGTGTCATGTAAGTTGTATTAGCTTCACAGCAGCGTGGAACCCACTGTGGTGAGATGCATTCAACACTTGACAAAGGTTGGGGATTATGTGAAGGCTGGACTGGTGTTGGTGGCATTAGCACTTGGGATGACATGATATCACATTCAGGAGATGTGAAGATAGGGGAGAAGGACTATGCTTCAATGTTGTTGGTCAATATCCACCAGCCATGTATGTGTACATGTGTGAGGTGTCATTTATTGGAGTCTCCACACAGGTGTGCAGTAATCTCGTATTCATAGCAACTGAGGCCATGGGGGTTTGTGGGGGATGTAGTCCGCCCATAATCCCTCTTTCAGCTCAGAGACCATGTGACTGATCACAAGATATTTACATCATCGCAGGTCCTGTGAGACACAAGCTATGTATGTGTAAATTTGTGAGGTGTCATTTATTGGAGTCTCCATACAGATGTCCAGATGTCTCACAAGAAGGTACAAACTCCCAGACTGAGTACCAGTGTATCCATAGCAACTGAGGCCGCAGGGGTTTGTGGGGGTTGTAGTGTGCCCATAATTCCTCATTCAGTGCAGAAGGAAGATAAAGGACCTCTGATAACATCACTGTCAAGTGACCAGGGGGTGGAGCTAAGAGCTGGTAACTGACATCACAGCGCCGATGCGCCCGTGTGACTGAGCCATTACTGCAAAAAGAAGACGGCCGTACCTGAAGACGGACGTCTCTCTGCAGCGCTGACGAAAGAACACATGACCGGCAATGAAGCCGGTCACATGTTCTTTCCTCCGGGGCTGCAGAGAGACGTCCGTCTTCAGGTACTGCCGTCTGCTACCTGCTGTAACATGGGCGCCGATGCGCCCGTGTGACTGAGCCCTTAGGGTGTTCTTAATTTTTCACATACTGCTTCTGTATTTTGGCCCAGTTTTGGTTAAATAAATAATTCAAAGATGGTATAGTTCATTTTTCCCATGACCATATATACCTTTAGAACATGTGGGCAACGTGACCTGGCGTCTTTCATGCTCTCATGTTGTCCTTAGCACTATGGGGTTCCTAGAGGAAATTCTGGCTGCACTCTACCTGGCCTACACATATCACTGCCTTAAGGCTGATTTAGACACAACGATTTTCACTCAAAAATCGCTCAAACCCATCAAAAGTTGGTTTTGAGCGATAATTGTTGTGTGTAACTGCACTGACATCGTGCAGTTTTCGTTAAGCCGTCACTTATCTTTTAGCATGCTGTAAGATCAGCGACCAGTTATCAGGAATGAATTCACAGCGGGATACATCTGATACTGTTGTTTCAGCTGTTTACCGCTCCCTGAAGACAGGCGGGGTATGAAAAACACAGCTGTCCAGCTGTGTTCTGCATTGCCTGCTTGGAGCGCTCGGCTGTATAACAGCGGGGCGCTCCGAGTGGGGAACAGCTGGATACAGAAGATAAGCGGCCCCACTTGCCTTCTGCATCCCCTGCTCAGAGTTCAAGGTGATCGCTCAACGTTTGAGTGATCACCTTGCGCTGTAAAAAAGCACACAAAACACAGGTCTGCAAAAAAAACTTTTTTAAAAATTGTTTTGATTTTGTTAAATCATCTTTATGTAGTTTTTTGCACAGATTTCAAAAATGACATGGGTTTTTTTCTATCACGTAAGGCTTGCCTACAAAATAAAGTTGAAGTATTTGGAAAAAATACAAAAAACAGAAAATTTTTCATTTGTTTTTATTATTTTAACATGAAGTAAAAGCAAAAAAAAAACAACAATACCTAGCTAAAATAAGCATAATAGTGATACACACGTGTTGCAAAGTTATTATAAGTCTTTGTAAAAATGTTTTCTTTTTCCATCAAAGCTTCTTTTGGTACTTTTTCGGCTGTGTTCTTGTGAATTTTCCTTTTTTAACATCCAACAGTAGTCTGCCATCATGTTGAGATTCTATTGACCTTGGTATCTGCGCTCCATTTCTTTTAGATCTTGATGGAAACGTTCTCCTTGTTCCTCACTTACAGCCCCAAGATTTTCTGGAAAGTAGTCCAGATGTGAGTGAAGGAAATGGACTTTGACACTCATGTTGCAGCCCAAGATTTTGTAGTTTTGTAACAATTCAGCAACCAAAGTTTTGTAGTTTGGGTCTTTTTTATTTCCAAGAAAGCCTGTTACATCAAGTTTAAATGAATTCCAGGCATTTTTTTCTTCCATTTCCATTTTTGTGACAAAGATTTCATCTTTTAAAAGTTTTTTTATGTCAGGCCCAACAAAAACTCCCTCTTTCAGCTTAGCATCTGATAGACCAGGAAACTGTTCACAAAGATACTTGAAACACTCTCCTTCTTTGTGTAATGCTTTCACAACCTGTTTCATTAGTCCCAATTTGATATGAAGTGGTGGAAGTAAGATCTTTTTAGGATCCTCTAAACTTTGTCTTTCAACATTTTTAACTCCAGGAATAAGAGCCTTTCTGATTAGCCAGGTCTGCTTGACATACTGTTGTTTCCTGTTACAGCTATCCCATTCACAGAGGAAACATGGAAACTTTGTGTAACCACTTTGTTGACCTAGTAACATGGAAATAACGTTCAAATCCCCACAAATGGTCCATTTATGGTCAGAGTAGCTGAGCTTATTAAGAACAAACCCAAGATTTTCGTAGCATTCTTTCAAATGGACTGAGTGTCCAACAGGCACAGAAGCATATTGGTTACCATTGTGAAGTATGGCTTTCAAACTCCTTTTTGACGAATCATGAAAAGTCTCCATTCCTCTGGGTCATACGTTGAATATTTCCATGATTCCAGGTACATTGTTGCAGAAAACTAGTTCACCCTCTTGTGTAAAAAAAGGGACAAATTCCTTTTCTCTAAGTCGGTACCATGAAAATGAAACACCGGAGGCTAACATATGTCTTTCTTTAAGTCTAGACCCTAACACTTCCGCTGAATCCTTTGGTAGGCCCAGATCTCGTACTAAATCGTTCCAGTCTGATTGAGAGAAAAGTTCAGGGTCATTGGTACCTGGATCATAGCTGTCATCATTATCGCTGCTACTATGTGACATTTGGTCTAAATCATCTAAAATATTGTCCAGGGTATCCGGAAGTGAAGAAATAGGCAAGTCAGGTCCATGAGGAACAGGGCGAATAGCCGAACGTATGTTGGTTGGGTATGAAATGTCCTTCCTGTTTTTTAAATTGAAACCTTGCACTGAACAAGAACAAAAATAACAGTCATCACTGTGATTTTTAGGCTCTCTCCAAACCATGGGTACTCCAAAACGAAATGATTTCTTCTTACCTTGAAACCATTGTCTCAGTTCTTCAACACACACAGAACACACTTGGTCCCCTAATTTCATACCAAAGTATGCAAAATACACCTTCTGAACAAAATTAGAAATGTTCCTTTGTTGCTTCTTGACGGTATAAGACCCACAAATATAACAGAAACAGTTAGGAGAGTTGACACATCTTAACTAATTTTAGGTGAAATGTGACTTATCTAGGGGTGATGGAATTTTTTCACTATTTTTACCGTAATCAGCACAAAAAATACTGTTAAACCCACTAATTAAATATGCTACAATTTTTTCATCGCAGACCTGTGGATTATCGCTGAAAAATCGCTGAAAAGATTTTTTGAGCGATAATCGTTGTGTCTAACCAGGCCTTACAGATTCTAAAGATTCTAGAATCTCAGATTCTAAAGTCCTCAATTAGCATGTTGAATGTTCAAGTTCATGACAATAAGGTAAAGGTAAAGTCCCCTGGTGCAAGCACTGAGTCATGACTGCCTCCTAGTGTCACATCACATTGTGATGTTTTCTCGGCAGACTGTTTCTTGAGGGGTGGTTTGCTATTGCCTTCTCCAGTCAAATGTTCAAGTTCATGACAGTACAATTAGAAAAAGACTGAACAAGTATGGCTTGTTTGGAAGGATTGTCAGAAGAAAGTATCTTCTTTCTAAAAAGAACATGGCAGCACGGCTAAAGTTTGCAAAGTTGCTTCTGAATAAACCACAACACTTTTGGAACAAGGTCATTTGGACAAACAAGATCAAAGTGTAGATGTTTGACCATAATAGCCAGCACCACATTTGGAGAAGACCAAAACACAACATATGAGCACCAATACCTCATACCAACTGCCAAGCACGATGGTAGAGGGATAGTGATTTGGGCGTGTTTTGCAGCCACAGGATTTAGGTGCCCAGCAGTCATTAAGTTGACTATGAACATCCCTGCCTGTCAAAGCATTCTAAAGGAAAGTGTGAGGCCATCTATCCAAAAGTTAAAGCTTGGCTGAAACTGGGTCATGTGACAGGACAATGATCCCGAGCACACCAGCGAAACTACATCAGAATGGCTGAGAAAGAAAAGAATCAAGGTATTGCAATGGCCCAGTCAAAGTCCAAACCTCAACCCAATTGAAATGCTCTGGCAGAACCTCTCCACACTTTTGGAACATCTTGGTTCATAAGCTCTCCTACTGATCACTGTCTTTCCGAACCCCTTAAAATATGCTTTTTGTACTCTACATTATACAGAATCCGTCTTTACTAAAGTGTCAAACTATCAGCAGATTTGGCTTTCAGTACCATCTTTATGCTGATGACACCCAATTATACACTTCTTCCAGTGACATCAGCCCTACAACACTACAAACCACCAGTGATTGTCCGCCCTCTGTCTCAAACATCATGTCCTTTCTATCTGAAACGGAATCTTTCTTAAACTGAACTGTGTGTTTCTGCTATCTACTAACCTACTTAAACCTGACATTTCCATTTCAGTCTGTGGCACCACCATAACTCCTCGGCAGCACGCCCGCTGTCTTGGGGTCATATTTGACTCTGATCTTTCCTTCGCTCTGTATATTCAATTACTTCCACGCACATGTCAGCTGCACCTTAAAAACGTCTCCAGAGGCCGTTCTTATCTTTAGCTTGTGCTTGCTAAACTCTCCCTTCTCCAGCCTATCCTGAATGCAGCAGCCAGGTTTATCTTTTTTTTCTAGCTGCATTACACTGAAGCTACATGCTTGGTCAGGAGGGGTATCATCTCTCCTTAGGGAGAGCACCTAGAAGGTGAGTGAGGAGACTTATAAGGCCATGCATGCTTCTCTGTGAAATATCCAAATGAGGAAAATGGAATAATACCTCTAAAGCGCCACCTATTGGATCGTAGCATTCCTGCAAATCAGTGTCCGACCGTTTTGTAGAGCAATGATTCGGAATTGAAAATCAAGCCAGAATCCATACACAGACAGCTGTTTCAGGGTTTGTTGCCACCCAATAGGTGACTCACGTCATAGACCTCTCACTAGCCAAACCAGGATCCTACTGCACACTGATGAGGGGCAAATACCCTGAAACAGCTGTCTGTGTATTGATTCTGGTTTGTTTCCAATTCCCAATTATTGTTCTAAAGACCTGTATAAAGGTTCAGACATTGAGTTGCAGAAATGCTGCCATCCAATAGGTGGCGCTGCAGAGGTATTGTTCAATCTTCCTTGTTTGCATACTCCACCTTGTGCCGATCACTGCTCTGGTTGCCTGTCCACTACAGAGTACACTTTAAACTCATCACTCTCATCCATAAATCTCTCCAAAGTGCTGCACTGCCCTATATCTCCCCCCTCATCTCTATCTACCACTCCACCTGTGCTCTCCATTCCGCTAATGACCTTACACTCAGTACCTCTTTAACCCAACCCACACACTGTTGTCTCCAACATTTTTCTCAAAAAATGTTCCCTTGAATGCGCTACCCTGGACAATCAGGTTAATCTCCAACACCCACATGTTGAGTGCAGAATAATGGAGAAAAACTTGAATTTTCTTTTAATTTGCACAAGGCCACAACATAACATAATGTAAGAAAAGTGATGTGTTTGAAGACTTTTCGGACCCACTGTACCTCTTGTATCATCACCCCTGTTTCCCCATAGTCTGTTAGCTCCTATGTGCAGGGCCCTCACTCCTATTGTTCCAATTGTTTATTGATTTAATGTTTTTTTTTATGTCTTATTTTATCCATTTTTCCTCTGACTTGTAAAGTGTTGTGGAATGTGTTGGCATTATATAAAGATTATTATTACCTGTCAGTCAGAAACAGTAGAGTGGGGGGAGCTTGCATATCATGGATGTCACTGGACTCATCTCCGGGAGTGGTGGCCACACCCTGCACAGTTTCACATGTGGACATGTCTATTGTGGAAGATGGCATCACTGGATATCACTGGATATCAACTGACTGCTGCAGCCAATCAGAATCTGCAGCAACCACACGGCTCATTCTCCTGGCATCAGTGGTCATTCGGGCTCCATGATGTCAAGATTTTAGAGCGGTGATGCTGCCATGGCATAAAAATCATGTAAGATTTGTGCATTGCGAGATGCACAAATCTTGCACATTAGCGATGTTTTCCTGCATGGCACAACGATGCAATGCAGGAAACACATCGCAGCATGTTCTATCTTTCTGCGAGATCGCCCATTGCTTTCAATGGGACAGGCAGCAGCACCGGCCTATTGACAGCAGTGAGAGAACTCCACGCCCCTAACAGCCACAGACGGTTATTCCCTTCATCCCCGTAGTAATGTGAGGCTATTTTCTCATTAAAGACCTTGCATCCACAGGGCTTTCACATGGTGGCAAGTGCGATGTTAGTATGTGAATCACAGCCTGATATTGCCCTCGTGATTGTAAAGGAGTCTTAAGGGTATATTCACACACCATTGATTTGTTGCAAAAATGTTGGTGACGTTCCCATTAATGTAACTGTTGCTGCAGAAGTCCATGCACATGCTGCAAAAACATGTAAGCAAAGTATCAACCACTAGACACACTTTCAGAAGGCTAGAATTTCTTTTCTGCACAACAGTAGTGTCACGGCTCGCTGTCAGATAAGGGTGATATCACGGCGTCAGACCCAGATCACACACATGCCAGCGCATGCTCAGTCTCATTGAATGCTGACCTGAGCACTTGCTGGTGTGTGGATGGATTGGTTGGCTGAGGGGCGTGTGTCCTAGCCGACCAATCAGCGCCTGTCTATACACATTTATTCTGGCTCCTCCTCATTGAGGATGCCGGTTATACTTCTCGTCTGAAAGTGATTCTGGTGCGACCAGCATCTTCTGTCCTATCCCCCTGTTTGATGTTTGGGATATTTGGGATGTTGAAGCATCCATCTCCTGACTAGTTGCTATTCCTGCAATGTTATTTCATTCAGTTCACTGCATGCTTGTTTTGCATCAGTACTGCATATATTATTATTATTTATTGTAGTAATAATATCCCTGTTATGCAACTAGGGAGAGTCAAGGTCACCCCAATTACCTGATGTGGTGTTGTCCTCATCAGAGCGAATGCTCCTCTTATAGGTAGGGTCTCATCACATTAGTAGGATGGATCAGACTTCTCATTTCCCCATTTCTTGTTTTTATTATAAATATTTTGTGTTCTCTATGCTAGAATATTGTGTGTACATTTGTCCTTTTATGACAATAAATTACATCCGATACGGACAAGGTATTTTGCGTCCCGCTCGGACGTAACAACTGAAGAGCAACTGCAATGCAACTGCATCTGCGTTGTTCAAAATATATCCTTTTTATGTCAAGTGTTTTGTTTTTTTTAAATAAAGGGTTAAATAAATTACTTTTTTTTCGCATTAACAATTCTAATCCAGTAACATTAGAATTCCTTCATAACATTGCCATTTTTTTTTTAACATGCATAACTTGTGATATCTGGTGCTGCCACCTAGTGGACATCTTCAGGAATAGCATCAGATTGCAAACAACATATCCAATACACTCCGAAATTCTTTTGATGGTATTTTATTGAAAAGGTACATTAAAAAAGTACACAGAGATTGAAACCATTAATGACCGCAGGAAAAAAAAATGCTCTAAATGAATGTGCTTGAAAAGGCTCTCTTTTGTGCTCCATTGTTCAATGTGCTGCGCCAACCTAATAATTGACCTTTTTTGAAATATTACCCTTTGAATTGAATACATCTTCAGTAAAATGCCAGTATCACAATCAGTGTTTAGAAATAAAAAAAGGACAGATATTCAACTATAAATACCTTATACTCTGTACATTATTGCATTAAGGAGCCACAAAAACCAAGTGGCTTTCATAAAAATAAAGAAAATAGCTTTACAACAGAAAAAAATAGACCATTTTATAACTTACAGAACTTTTATTACACCCCCATATGGGAAGAATGAAATGTTCTGTGTGCTCATCTATAACTTTCTGGGTATGTATATATATATATATAATAAATATATATTTGCTCTACTTTTCCAGTATCTTAGCTGATTTACGGACTTAAGCAACTGAAGAACATAGATGATTTCTCTCGATGACACTATAATGTAATATGGCTTTTCTAAGTTGGATCATCTATCAAAACTGGAACGAAACCGAAAAATAAAATTGCATCGAAGCTGAGTTGCCTTCCATTCTAGAACTCTACGAGACACGACGACATTTGGGTCTAGAACAATACTACACGTTCCCTGTAAACTTTACAAAGTTGATCACATAGAATAATACTTTATGTTAGCCACTGATTTGGTGTTATCCACGATAAAGCACTTTTTTTTTTTTTTAAATCTATAGATTCCACACTTCAAGATGGACATTTGGATTCCAAACATGTATTTACATCAAAGGACTAGGAAGACCCCCATTTTCAAGTCTGCCAGGAAAAAAAAAAACCCAACTGCATTCACTGATGATACGAAAAAAAATAAAATAAAAGTCACTGACAAAGTTGCGAAAACAATCCTACGTGAGCTTCGGAACAGCTTGCTTTTCACAACACAGACTGCAAGTATTTCAGTCACTGAGCTTTTTCATAATGGCAAAGAATGGCTGAGCCTGTGTGCTCTCTGATTATCAGACGGCCCTTTAAGAGAAGCGACGACAGTGCAAGGAGTCTGTAATGCAGCTGTAGGTTCTAGTCCTTTGTCCATTCTAAGCTACCACCGCACTATACTCTTAATACGGTGCAAACAAAATGGAGGCTGTAGTCGCTCGAATGGAGGCGTGTGCTGGTCTTAAAAAGGTAGTAGGAGGTAACCCCGAACCCTGAAAGAAAGAACTGTGGGGCCGTGGTGGTAATGAGAGTGTTGATGTTACAGCTGCTGCAAGAGGTGAAGACAAGAAGGTTGGTGTTAAAGGCTTGATCATGTCTTTCTGGAATGCCAATTTTGCCTGAAAAAAAAAGAAAAAATTGTAGCAGTTAAATAAAAAATATTTATTGATATATTTTGCCTCTATGTGTTTCAGTTTTCACATGCATTAAGGGACAGTCTTACAATGTCTGAAAGCTAAGGCTCCATACCAGAGGCGTAACTTGAAGCTTCTGGGCACCAATGCAAAACCTGTAACAGGGCCCCCAACTATAATGCTTTATTCATAGGACTGGGCTCCCTATATGGAGAAGAGAGGCCTTATGGGCCCCCTAAGGCTCCTGGGCCCGGATGCAACCGCATCCCCTGCACCCTCTATAGTTACGCCCCTGCTCCATACTGAAGGACTCTTGAGAGTTTACTCGCTTCTCTTTACACTGGCAAGTGCAATATCAATCCAAGAGTCTCAGACCCATATCGCACTACTAAACCTGCCATTTTCTCTGTGAATGTAATGTGTTTTGCGAGAAAAATGCATCACATGGTTTTTACTCGCATTTTTCACATGCGTGAAAATCATAGAATCGTAGAATGGTAGAGTTGGAAGGGAGCTCCAGGGTCATCGGCTCAGTGCAGGATTTACTAAATCATCCCAGACAGATATTTGTCCAGCCTTTGTTTGAACACTTCCATTGAAGGAGAACTCACCACCTCCCGTGGTAACCTGTTCCACTCATTGATCACCCTAAAATCATGTGATTAATTGTAAAAAACAAAAAGAGCATATATGTAAGTGCAATGTGATTTATTTATTTATTCCCCGCAGCTATAGCAATGAATGGGCGATATCACCCAAAAAAGGACATGCTGGGATTATTCTACCTTGGGCTCTTGGTCCGAGAGAAAAATCACCCATGTGTATAACCGCATATAAAGCAATGGGTCATTTTCTTGTGCGAGTTCCTTCCAAATCGCAATCGAATGGAACTTATACAAGGTAATTGCCCCTGTAAACACGGCCGTACTACAGAAAATGACAAGCTCATAACTTGAGCTTCAATGATCAGTATACTTTAAGACAACTTGTGTTTATATGACAGCCAATGTGATAAATAAAGTGATTTACACTTTTACTACAACCCCAATTCCAAAAAAGTTGGGATGCAAAAAGTAAAGAAAAAAAAGACTGCACTGATGTGGAAATCTCATATGACCATATTTTATTCACAGTAGAACATTGAATACATCAGAAGGGAGACATTTTTCCATTTCATTCATTAAAAAATTAACTTAAAGGGGTTGTCCCCTGAAAGCAAGTGGGGTATACACTTCTGTATGGCCATATCAATGCACTTTGTAATATACATCGTGCATTAAATATGAGCCATACAGAAGTTATTCACTTACCCACTCCGTTGCTGGCGTCCCCGTCTCCATGGCTCTGTCTAATTTCAGCGTCTAATCGCCCAACTAGACGCACTTGTGCAGAAGGGTCTTCTCCCTTCTGGTCGGTCCGGGCACGAGCGGCGTTCTGGCTCCGCCCCCTTCTACGCGTCATCGCGTAGCTCTGCCCCGTCACGTGTGCCGATTCCAGCCAATCAGGAGGCTGGAATCGGCAATGGACCGCACAGAGCCCACGGTGCACCATGGGAGAAGACCCGCGGTGCATCGTGCGTGAAGATCCCAGCGGCCATCTTGGAGGAAAAGAAGAAAGAAGTTGCAGAGAGGGGATTCGGGTAAGTAAATTTTTTTTTTAAATTTCAACACATTCCTTGGGTTTGTCCTGCGCTGAACGGGGGGCCTATGCAAAAAAAAACCAACCCGTTTCTGCGCGGGACAACCCCTTTAATTAGAAATTGATGGCAGCAACACATCTCACAAAACTGGCACTTGGGCCATGTCTACCATTGTGTAGCATCCCATTGTCTTTTTACAACAGTCTGTAAACATCTAGGAAGTGAGGAGTCCAATTGCTGGTGTTTTCGGAGAGGAATGATGTCCCATTCTTGTCTGATGTAGGATTTCAGTTCTACAACAGTCCTGGGTTGTTTTTGCTGGATTTTTTGTTTCATTATGCGCCAAATGTTTTCTATTGGTGAAAGGTCTGGACTGCAGGCGGCCGGTTCAGCCTCTGGACTCCTCTTCTGTGAAGCCATGCTGTTGTGATGGATGCAGTAAGGGGTTTAGCAATGTCTTTCTGAAAAAAAGTTTCTAAAAAGAATCTCAAATTTTGATTCATCTGACCACAGAACAGTTTTCCATTTTTCCTCAGTCCATTTTAAATGAGCTTTGGCCCAGAGAAGACACTGCCATTTCTGGATTGTGTTGATATATGGCTTCTTCTTTGCAAGATACATCTTTACCTTGCATCTGTGGGTTTTATGGCAAACTGTTCACAGACAATGTTTTCTGGAAGTATTCCTGAGCCATTGCAGTGATTTACATTACAGAATCATGTCTGTTTTAACGCACTGAAGGTCCGTAGATCTCGATCATCCAATATTGACTGTCCGCCTTGTCCCTTGTCCACATGAATTTCTGCAGATTTCCTGAGTCTTTTGATGATATTATGTACTGTAGATGGTGGGATATTCAAAGCCTTACAATTTTATATTGAGATATGTTTCTGAAATTGTTCCACAATTTTTAGATGTAGTTTTTCACAGATTATTGAACCTCTGACCATCTTTGGTTCTGAGAGACTCTGCCTCTCTAACATGCTTTTTATATGGTCATGTAAATTAGTAGAAAATGGACCTTTCACCTGTTTTTCATTCTTGCCATTTACTTTTCCAGATTTTTGTTACCCCTCTCCCAACTTTTTTGAGATGTGTTGCTGCCATCAATTTCTAAATGAGTTCATGTCTCACTTTCACCTTTTGATGTGTTCTATGTTCTATTGTGAATAAAATATAGTTAGATGAGATCTCCAAATTTTTAAATTCTTTTTTTTTCTTTACATGTATTTATATTTTACACAACATCCTAACTTTTTCAAATTGGGATTGTAGTTATCTAATATTATCTTTTTGAGCTGAAAAAAGTGCTGGCCATTAAGGGTATCCTTATCTTTTAATTTGCTGTCCATTGCTGTTGTGATGTGAAGTCTGTCTCTAGTAATAAAGATAACAAAATGGATAACAGGAAGTGAGGGAGGGTGATGATTTATGCTGACCATAGAAATCTATGTAGAGGAGAAGGGAAAAGAGGAGGGAGGCAGAAGCAGATAGACTCATACAGACATGACTGCAACGCCTAACTGGTAAGTTATTCACCCTTACACTGCTCAGTACCTCTTAATGCCCTGCATATTTGGTGTTATTTCTCTCTCTCTGTGTGTTACAGACACTTAAGGAATAGAATCTTCTGTTTTCTCCATGTGCAGTGCATGGGAGACATGATAGCAGCTAGTTTTTCCCCACCAGCTTAGATATAACTAAAAATTAAATATGGAGCCTGTAGAGGGAAAAACCCTTCAAATATACCATATGTAAATGATATAATGGCCAGATAGAGTGTTATTCCTCATATACACACACTAAACTGTTTATTTGGGAAAACCAAGTATGCTTTAATACTACCACAATCATCCTGGTCATTTCTATAAAGTAATACTCCCACTGCTGGATCCTGTCCTATCTAGTAGAGGGAGTATTTCTGTATAGAGAGTATTCGACATATTCTTTCACTATGCAGGTACAGATGTTGCTTTGACTAGCAGAACACATACAGGGACAACTCAAAACTCTTTGATCCAAGCTACAGTTCGAAAAAAACTCTTACTGACAAAGAATTCTGCAGAATTTTGAAAGGCTCCTCTTACATAGATCAGAATATTTTTACTCTATTATAGCCCTTCTTTAGATCTAAAAAGACATATAAGTGAACAATCTCCCAAACCTAATATTAAAGGGGCCATAGACTACATGCGTAACCTTTGAACACGATGGCATTGTGACCTCTATGAAATATCCTGTTGTTCATTGTTACCATTAGTCAAGTCATGACACCATTTTTGAATTTTCTTATACAGTCAAACCTCCAGTTTCGTTGGTAATCTGTCTGAAAGCAATCAGCCAAATGTGAAACAATGAAACTCAAGGCAATTATTCCCATAGGAATCAATGTAAATCCATTTAAATTATTCTAGACATTCCAAAAAACACACAAACACATTTAATAGAGAATAAATATGGTTTTCAAGACCAGAAAAGCAGCCTAATGTAGAGCTATGTGTTATCTGTGGTGTTAGGACTGCAGGGCACATCTACTGCATTATCTGTCCTAAGAGTTATCACTGTGTTATCTGTGGTATTACATAGGACTGCAGGTGGCATCTATACTTACCTTTCAGGTGCCGTCAGGGTCCCCACCGCTACTTTGGAAGCCTATGGCCATCTGCCGGGCGCTTGTCAAGCTAGCAAAGCATCTATTGCTAGTGACGGTGATTGAATTCCCCGCATCCCAACAAGAGATTGATCTGATTGGCTGAATCGGCTGATCACAGCCAGCTAATGAAACTAGAAGCAGCCGGTGAAACTAGAGGTGAAATTCTGGCTTGAAAAAATCTGCAAAACTAGAAATTGGTGAAACTATAAAACAATGAAACTAGAGGTTTGACTGTACATCAAAAATAGAAGTAGATACATGGCTTCTAATCACAAAGAGGAATGAACCCTTAAAGTTCATGCTCACCTTTTAACACTTCAGTCAACAAGGCCTATAGTTGCCCCACCTGACCAGTAGTGCCGTACCTGACCAGGCTGCTGGGAATCAGAAGCCGGGAAGCGATGACAGCAGGAAGACCTCGGAGGAGGTGAGGGGGAGCACCACATTGTATGAAATCAGCTGCGGATACGCAGCTGATTTCCAGTCAAAACCGCCCCAATGGTATGGAGTTTTAGTGTTCTATGGATGCAGAAATGCTGTGGAATTTGCCACGGAAATTTCTGCTGCAGACATTCAGCAGCATTTCCACCATGTGTAAACATACCCAAAGTCAACTTGAGGTATGCTGCCATGTGCAGAGTGGCCTCAGTGGTAATAGTGTCCCCTATATTGGCCCAGTAGTAATAGTTAACCGCCCAGTGGGATCAGTAGTAATAATGTCCCCCACAGTGGCCTCAGTAGTAATATAATAGTGTCCCTTATATTGGCCTCAGTAGTAACAGTCTCCCCCCAGTGGCCTCAGTAGTAAAAATGACCCCCACACTGGCCTCAAGTAGTAATACTGACCCCTATAGTGGCATCAGTAGCAACAGTGTCCCTTATATTGGACTTAGTAGTAAAAGTAACCCCCACAGTGGCCCGAGTAGTAATAGTGTCCCCAATATAGGCCCCAGTAGTAATAGTAACCCCCACAGTGGCCCCAGTAGTAATAGTGTCCCCTATATTGGCCCCAGTAGTAACAGTGACCACCACAGTAGCCCCAGTAGTAATAGTGTCCCATATATTTGCCCCAGTAGTAGTAGAGACACCCACAGTGGCCTTAGTAGTAATAGTGTCCCCTATATTGTCCCCGGTAGTAATAGTAATCGCCACAGTGGCCTCAGTGAATTTTCATCTAGCGCAGGGTCTTCAAAGGCAGGCACCACGAGAACAAGGAAGCAAGTGAGTAAAAAAATTGCAGCACCAGGTTCCCTGTCACCTCACCTAACAGCATCATAACTCAGTTATGACGCTTTAAGCAGGTGACAGGTTCCCTTTAAGTTTTAAAGACAGAGGAATAAAAAAAAACTTAAATTTACATTTTAAGGGCTTATTCAGACGGGCGTATATTGGTTGAGTTTTCACGCCCAGCCTATATAGGCTGCCCCTCTCTGCAAGGGGAGGTGGTGGGATGGGACGGGAGCTAGTGCACTGAGCTCCCACCCCCTCTCCGCCCCTCGACACTGTTTACAATTGGATGGGGCGGGACTGGGGCGGAATTTAGCTTTGCCCCCGTCCCACCCCTCACATTACAAACAGTGGCGAGGGGCAGAGAGGATGGCGGTAGCTCAGTGCACTAGCTCCTATTCCATACCACCTCCTCCCCTTGCAGAGAGGGGCAGCGTATATCGGCTGGGCATGAAAACTCGACCGATATACGCCCATTTGAATAAGCCCTAAAACACATTGTTGGCATAATATTAACTCTGTTCTTTCTGACCCTTACTCTAATAAAACACGGCGCTATGTAAAAATGTTGATAAACTTTAATATTTAATTAATATTTAATTATAGTACTTAAAATGAAGCAATTAGCACTTCCTTAATATCATAGAAAAATAATCAAAGTAATTCAAGTATTTTTTGTTTTCAAAGCACAAATTTCATCACCTCTGTAGCACGGATGCTTTTGAAATATTGTAAAATCCATTCAGTCTACTGGATAATAACTTACATTCTTACAATTCACAATAGAGCTATTTATTTTCTAATGAACAGGAGGGTAGATCTGCTTGTCAGCTGTTATACACACTAAAATCAATTTCCTAAAACTTGCCTAAGGCCCCCTTCTCACAGGCGTATTTGAGCATGCAAAAATTTCCTGTGCTCCCCCTAGCCTACTTCCCTGTTGTGGATGAGCATTCAGAGCATTTTCCACTGAGCTATTACAGAGGGCTACATGACAGTTCCGAGAGATGGTGGAAGAGATCAGGAGGACAGAGAGCAGAGAAAGCTACAATTACAGAGGACTGTAATTCACCTCAGATGAATTATCTGCTCTTATCAGTAGTAAGGGGGAACAGGACCAGCAGCTACTCAGAGAGAGGATGAGATAGATGGAGAGATAGCTGTGTAGTATTGAGTGTGTGTGGTTATGCTACACAGCCTTTAAAATGGAGACAGAAGGTGGAGCTAAGCTTGTGCATGTTAATGAGAAAAAAAACAGCTGGTCAGTGTTGAGAATACCCTTTAGCCTGAAACTTGAATGTAGTGGAGTCTGCAAACCAAGTATGAAGCTTTTTTAAATGCATGAGAAAGAAAATTCAATGCAAAAACAGATAAGTGTTTTTTTTTCTGCAGGGACTTAAGATGTGTGCATTGATTTTTTTATGCATAAAAGTTTCCATAGCCTTTAAATATGCATACCTTTATATGAGATTGAAGGCACATAGAGGTGCACTGTTGGCCTATAACTGTCTAGTGGTGCCATATTACAGATTCATACAAAATGGATTAGTAATATGGCTTTTTGCATGAACCTATATTCTCTAAAAGCCCGTTACACTGTGCAGGGGGGCATATTCTGCTAAATTGCAATCACTGGGATCTATAAAAAATATCAGTGTGAATGGTTTGAGTCTTAACTTGTTGCAAAACTACAACTCTCAGAATACTCCCAGCAGTTTGAAAGATGCAGGTTGGGTAATGATGACGTTTTCTCACAATCTGGTGGTTATTTTTGAATCTTAAAGGAGTATTTCCATCTGAGACTTTCATGGTCTATCTGTCTAGCACATCCATCATATCTCTAGTTCTGACCCCACTGCCACTGACCTGGCTGAATGTGGTGGCTGAGAGATGTCAGGACTGACGAACAGCTGGGTGGGTAAAACTATGCTGTTTCTTTAACCCCATAACAACATAGGACATATAGGTACATCCCATACAATCAGGGTTTATATGGAGGGGGATCTCCCGATTCTGCTCCATAAAATGCAGGTGCTGTTTCTCACAGCTGACAGCAGCAGGCAACAGCCGGGATCAGTGTGAATGCTGATATTGGCTGGTATTCCTGTAAATCTTTAAATCCCCGGACAAGCTTTGGACAATGCCCCCCCCCCTTCCATGATGAGAATTTTTTTTTAAAGCGACCAAAAAGTTGTTTGTACTCCAAAAAGCTACCAATAGTAGCTACAAGACATCCACAACTATGTTGATGGGAAAAAATTATCACTGTCAGAAGATGGTGGTAGAAAATAAGTTTATGTTTTTCCAAAGATATTTTATTTTGTAATAGTATGGGCAAACGTAAAAATGCATACAGTCGTGTGAAGGAGGCCTTGAAAGAAAAAAAGTAATCTTATAGATATGATAACTTTTCATGACTAAAAATAAAGATGTTACAGCAAGCTTTCAGAACTACTTCAGTTTCTTCATCTGATCTGATTCAGATACAGTATATCCTATTATGTGCCTGATGAAGAAACCAAAGTAGTTTTAAAAGCTCACTGTAACAACTTTTACTTTTGTTAGCTATGAAATGTATCCTATCTACAAGATTTCTTTGTTTCTCATAGGCCTCATTCACACGAGTGTATTTTTTTTGCGTGCCTATGTGGGCGAAAAAAAAACCTGCTGCTCACCTGAGCGGAAAACACGCGAACTGGCAAAGTTTGCGCATGAAACTTTGCCTGTTCACTGGAGCAGCTGCTCCACGAAGGTCCCCTCATCACTGAACACTGTGACAGCATTGTCACAGTGTTCAGTAATGAGGGAACTGCAGTGGGGACAAAAGAATCCCCTGCCGCAGATGTGGCAGAGGACTGCGATGCCATCCCATTGCTTCAAAAGGGGCTGGCTCTGCTGCCACCCCATTTGAAACTATTGGATGAAGGCAACCCATGCAGCGATGATTTTCAGGAAAGGGTTTGGAATATAAACCCTTCCCAGAAAATGATCCCTAGCTATAGAAATCCCACCTCCAGAAAGCGCTGCCTCTGATTGGCTGAGCGAAGACTGCCGGGGATACTGAGAAGAGCTGGACAGCACTTCTAGGTGAGTTAATGTGTTTTTTTCTTCTACAGCTAGGGATGATTTTCAGGGAAGGGCTTATATTTCTAGCCCCTCCCCCAAAATCCTTGCTGCAGGGGTTGCCTTCATCACATTGCTTTCAATGGAGTGGCAGCAGTGTCGGCCCCATTGAAAGCAATGGGATGGCATCATGCTCTTCTGCCACAGCTGTGACAGCTATGGTAGTGGATTCCTTCATCCCCGCAGGATGAAGGAATCCACTGTTACAGCTGTAGCAGAGGAGCACATCTTCTTCCTATGTTTTCAATGGGGCTGGCGCTGCTGCTGCCGGCCCCATTGACAACAAGGTAAAGCCCCTGGATGTGACAGCATCCAGGAGTTTCACATCCATGGAATCCCCTGCTGCAGCTGTCACAGCTGCAGCAGGGGATAGCGACCCGCTCCCATTGCTTTCAATGGGGCGGCAGTAGCATTGGCCCCATTGAATGCAATGGGATGGTATCACGCTCCTCTGCCACAGCTGTGACAGCTGTGGCAAGAGATTATTTCGTCCCCACTCACAGTCCCATCATAACTGAACACTGTGACAGTGCTGTCACAGTGTTCAGTGATAAGCGGACTCCTTGCGGGGATTAACGGAACTCTCGGGGAGTCCCCTCATCCCCGCGGGGATAAAGGAGTTAACAGCAGGACATTTAAATGGTGCTTCTGGACAGCTGAACCTTTTAAATGTCCGGCTGTAAGCAGCAGGAAATCTGTTCAGTGTGCAGGAGTTTCCATTAACTCCCATAGGAGTCAATGGAAACTCCTGCAAAACACCCACCTATGTCCTATCTTATTTAGGAGCGCTGTTTTGAGCTTCAAATTCCGCGCATATGAATGCTTCTACAGGAACCCATTAGTTCTTTTAGAAGTCTACTCACGCTCATGTGAATGAGGCCTCACTGAGAAGAATCACATTCTACTGGCTGACACGGTACCAAACTTTTTTCTGTATATCCCTAAAATTGGCAAACTTAGAGGGAATTTTCACCTTACTTTTCCGATGTTAATGCTCTGCTTCAATTTCGCATACAAGTTATGTGCTGCTTATTGCTCTTTTAATAGTTCTGATTGCTTTGATGTATCATATTATATGGTGACTTGAGAATCCGTGAGCTCGGGGTGACTATGGCTGCCAATTTCCTTGCAGGGAATGATAAGGTGTGAGACATCTGATGAGTCAGTACTCACACATGTCACACATGGTCTGTCTATCTAATGCCACTGCCACAAGTCACTGCTTGTCAGTTAAGGAGATTTCACTATCTGCTGTTGTCACCCATATCACACTGAAGAAAGATAGGCAGCTCAAAGCTTCGCTTGGCCAGAAACGGAGAACACAGAATTAAAGAATTGTTCTATTTTATAGTGTTCACAACAGAGAGGTAAGTGTGTGGGGACAGCAAAAAGTTATCTAAACCCATTAAAAAACTTTAAAAAAATGTAATAAAAAAATGTAAAGAAATTGATAGCACGACACTCCGTGACATTACGTCGCATTATGAGTTAAGCTCAAGAGAAATACATCTTGAGCATGTAGGAAAGGATGTGACTACCAAGGTAGCACAGCAGCTGCTATGTGACAATGTAGGGAGGCTCACCTACATTTTCAGAAGGATTTTCCAAAAAGCATTCAGATAGTCGCTCAAAATAGTTGATGAAGCGCACGAACGACAGTCATTCGTTAGCTTTTACCTGGAGCGATGATTGCTCATTAACCCTTTCCAATCTACTGTCTGACGTCTGAAGACGTGGATTGGAAGAAGACGTCCGGCAGGGTATTCTTACTGTAAATTACTGGCCGCTCTGTTATCGGGGGCCTCTCCAGCATGTCACATACCGCAGTACTAGCTCTATCCAGCAGATGGTGCCTTTGTATAATGGTAGAAAGAGAAAAGCCCCCTAGGAAACCGTGAATCCAAAATTGGATTGTGAAGGGCTAATTGTTTGCTGAAATATCATTTGAAGAGGGAATCTCCATGCAAATCTGTTCAAGTTGTTGACTGTGACTTTACACCAGACTACTTTCAATCAACCAGCGACTAGTTTTTTGTTTAACTGAAACAAAGCAACAAGCGATTTATCACTCGCACCCTGTAAGTGGGGTCTCACACAACCAGATTTGAATTGCGGATTCTGTGATCGGCGTCTACACGATACGCGGGAAAATGCGGGCATTGAAAGGCATGTATTTTCAATTTTTTTCCCTTCAAACTCGCGGAAACGAATTGCATATTCCATGAGTGGTAGAAAAAAAATCGCAGTGTGCCCTATTTTACTGCCGAGGCATCCCACCTGCAGCCCATACGCAATGTTAATTGCGCATAGGATGCGGGTACCTGCATCATCGCTAATCGATGGCACGGGAAATACAAACAAGAAGAAAAGAACTGTACTGTGCATGACTGCCTGCGAAGCTTCGTGGTCATTCGCAATACAGGTAAGTGCCGTATGCAGAGTCATGTGGAATCCGACCCGGTCGTGTGAGCTCGGCCTCAATGGCCATGTCTACACTGAACTGTTTGTATTCAAGCTTTCGATAGACGTTTTGTCTACAGGTTACCTTAATGGACAGATTTCACCACAGTTCAGTTTATGCTGTGGATTTTTTTCAGTAGGTGGATGAGATTTAGTATGAAATTTATGGATTTTCTGCACACATTTCTGCTGCAGAAAACAGCTGTGTTTATACCCCATGTGGACATACCCTTGCAGCAGAGGCGTAACTTGAAGTTTCTGGGCCCCAATGCAAAACCTGTAACAGGGCCCCCATCTATAAAGCTTTATTCATAGTACTGGGCTCTCTATATGGAGCAGAGAGGCCTTATGGGCCCCCTAAGGCTCCTGGACCCGGGTGCAACCACATCCCCTATAGCACAGGTGTCAATCACAAGGCCCGGCGCCTCATTTTCTATGGCCCGCCGGCTGTGCAGTAAGTTCCCTCACTCCTCCGTGCTGCTGTCAGTAGATGATCTTCTCTCGGCTTGTTCTGTCTAGTGCAGGCAGTAGTAGAGGAGTGCCGCAGAGGAGGGAAGATGACTGCAGAGAACATGATCTCTGCAGCAAGAAGAGCGACGCTGAGGAGGAGCAGCTGCAGGGTGGGATCCTTGTGTGTGTGTCTGTATATATATATATATATATATATATATATATATGTGTGTGTGTGTGTCTGTACGTATATGTGCAGAATGGTGTGTGTCTGTGCGTGTGTATGCGCAGAATGCGTCTGTGCGGGTGTATGCGCAGAATGGTCTGCAGGTGTATGCACAGAATGGTGTGCATCTGTGCGGGTGTATGCGCAGAATGGTGTGCGTTTGTATGCGCAGAATGGTCTGCGGGTGTATGCGCAGAATGGTCTGCGTCTGTGAGGGGGGAATGCGCAGAATGGTCTGCATCTGTGCAGGTGTATGCGCAGAATGGAGTGCTTGTGTATGCGCAGAATGGTGTGCGTGTGTATGCGCAGAATGGTGTGCGTGTGTATGCGCAGAATGGTGTGCGTCTGTGCGTGTGCATGCGCAGAATGGTGTGCGTCTGTATGTGCAGAATGGTTTGCATCTGTGCGTCTGTATGCGCAGAAGGGTGTGCGTCTGTATGCGCAGAATGGTGTGTGTGTATGCGCAGAATGGTGTGCGTCTGTGCGTGTGTATGCGCAGAATGGTGTGCGTTTGTGCGTGTGTATGCACAGAATGGTGTGCGTCTGTGTGTCTGTATGCGCAGAATGGTGTGCGTCTGTATGCGCAGAATGGTGTGTGTGTGTGTGTGTGCGCAGAATGGTGTGCGTTACTGGCCACTATGGAGGACCTTATTACCAATCGGGCCACTGTGGGGTTTACTTTTACTGTCTTACAATTAGAATCGGCCCTTTGAAGGCAACCATAAGGCTGATGTGGCCCTCGGTGAAAATGAGATTGACACCCCTGCCCTATAGTTGCGCCCCTGCCTTGCAGTGTGACCGTTCATTGGAGAGAAGCCAATATGGAGCGTAAATGCTGTGGATTTTCGGCTACGGGAACAGGATTTCATTTAGAAAATCTGCAGGGTTTATGGTAGCGCATAGTGGACAAGACTTTACTAATTATCATCCACGAGCTGCAAAAAAGAATCCACAGCATAAGTTGACCTTCAGTGCGGATTTCAAGTGTCCGTGAAGCAATTGATTGAAATCCGTGGAGAGTTTGTAGCAAAATCCATGGAAATCCGCATGCAAGTCATTGATTTTGCCATAGATGTGTCATGAATTTTACGCCTTGGAAAAACCTTCTGTGTGGATATACTTTTATATGGAAAAATGATGTTTCTAACACGTCTGTGTGCATTTCTAAGCCTCCAATGGGGCCTTTGGTGCACAATTCTGCACAAAAATCTGTTGCGTATTTCCCCGATGACGTAAATGTGTGTGGAAAAACGTGCAATGTAAGGGAACCCATTGAAATCGATGGGTTTTAATGGAGGCTGTTTCTGCAACCAAACTTCTGCACGCAAAAACGGACCCCTGTGTGAAGACCATATTAGTAGTGTGGGCTCAAAAATGACCCATAGGTTACATTCCTTGTGTGGTACAGAGTGTTAAAGGGGTTCCCACCCCCCGGGAATCCACGCATGCACAGTGAAGAGGTGCCCTCTGACAGCAGTCAGGACGGGCCGCGTCTCCACTGTGCATGCGCAGAATCTCAGAGTTTAGCCGGGTCGGAAGGGGTGCCCACAGCAAGCACTGCTTGTGACGTGCTTGCTGTTGGCGGCCCGTCCGTTCACCTCGGAAGTGGCTGACGGACGGAGCAGAGCAGGAAGCGGTCATTTTGACCGCTCCTGCTCTGCTCCTAGAAGCCACCGAGGAACATGCCCGACGGAGGGGCCATGCCTGTCAATCGGTCCTGGCCAGGCAAAGTGAGTACACTTTTTTTGTGTGTCAGAACCCCTTTAAGGCAGCAGCATGCAGTCCTAAGCTCTTGCTCACGACCTGAAGGTTGCAGGTTCAATCCCCACGTGGTTGAGGTAGCTGGTTTAAGGTCGACTCAGCCATCCATGGGAATAAATAAAAAATACAAACAACAAGTCCCTTTCCTAATCTGCATTAATGAGGTCTAATAATCAGCTCACGAAATCCATAAATCCTTGAAATATACCTGAACATCTTACATTCTGTGACACATGCAGAAGCTATAAGAAACGCCTTAATGGGGATGGAGTATTAAAACCCGCAGAATATCAGGCCGAGTATCACAGCATTATATGCTCCCTTGTCACGCTATGAGCTGCCATGTTGTAGAAGAATGTTCATTTCCAATGACAGTGGTGTTAGCACTTAAAGTACAGTGTTTCAGTGCTTCTAAAGACCTCCACTTTATTTCTAAATTGCAGAACCTCTTTCAATATGTCCTCCTATATTACAAGCCTGATTGCATCTTTTTTCATTTTCTTTTAGTGCGGAGTCTGGTTCAGCAGGTTGCTGATTGGAGCACTTGACCCCTGCGGAGAGTACAAAGGAGTGGCTATCCACAGTCAAAGCTATTATAGATTCTACCGCTGAGGCTACACAATATTGAAAGTTTTCTACATTCTTCCAAATGCACTAGAAAGTACATCAGGAGTACATTTAAAACAAATTGTGCACCAGTATGAAATGCATTAGTTAATGTACTTTCAATTGAAGCAAATGCACCTTATGTGATGTTCTGTACAATACAATCAACTGTGTAATAAAAATGTTGAAAAGTAAAGTGCAGCAGTTAACAATGGCCTGTGCCCATCAGTGCTGATGCTGTATAAAGCCCAAATTAAACAGTTTTATTCACTTTTAATTTTACCACCAAACTGCTACTAAGATGTGTGTTCATACAGTACTACGCATTGCAGTTACTGTGCATTAAATGGCCAAAATCCGTGAGCCTGAGCCCGGTCATCTTGGCCTCCAGTGAAATATCGGGTCTTGTATGATTCAGGTAATCGGCCGCAAGCCCACACAGCATTTTCCCACTGAAATCCGCACACATAAATTGTACCGTTTAGCGTGGTTTTTGCCATTACGGAATTGCTGTGGGTTTTGCACAATGGATTCACCTCATGTAGCTGCACGCTTTTCTCTATATTCTACTTCTCTATAGGACATTTTATCTAAAAATAAGACATAAATATATAACGGGACCAAAACTGTACATTATGTTCCTAGTGGTCCTCTAGGAAAATACTGAATATTCCACTTATGCTCCGAATAAAGGTGCCTACTCCATCCCTAAAATTTTTACTTAAGTGCATTAACATGGGCGAATGCGAATCACGTCCCAAATTCTCAGGGACAACTTGCATCAAACAGTGTACAGGTACCCCGTCCGCGTGCTGTGTGATGTGCGGGAGACCGTACACTTGCATGTTCTATTCTTGTGCGAGGATAGGACATGCTGTGATCTTTCCATCTTGAAGCATCTCTCATTGTGTGCGAGAGAAAAATTGCCAATGCTAATAGACCCATTGCAAAAAAAATAAGCTGTGAGTTTTGTGTGTCTAGCAATGCAGACAAAACTCACACAATTTTTTTGTCCATGTGCATGCGCCCTTACCTTTATCTAGTTGGCCAAGCTAGGCCAGACTGGGAAGAAAAAGCAACCCTGGCACACAAACCCCCACCTGCCCACATATAGCATAGCCCCCTCATATTGCACTAAATAATGGAGCACAACACAAAATACAACAAATTTTGCTTTACTTTAGGAGCTGAAAGTATAATTATCTGTTAGCTAGAAGGTAAATCCAATAGATCAGGACTTCTCAAACTTTATATATGTGGGCCTCAACAGCCAATCCATGGTGAACTGTAATTTTAAGACCTTACCAATTAATTAATTACTATTGTGCAGCTCCAAATACCACTATGCAGTGCCCATATTACCCTCCGCAATAATAACTAAATACCACTATGCAGTGCATATACTACTCCTAGAAACTCTAACACCATTCCAGTAGCCCCACATACCACTTTGCAGCACAAAATACCCCCAGAGTTGAAGCCACAGGGCTGTAAGGGAAGGCAGGCATGACAGGGTTAACAGGGAGGCAAGGGGTTGATGTAAGGAGGAGGTGCTGGAAAGGAAAGAAAGTGCGGGAAAGTAGTGGGAGGAGCCAGTCCTGGAGTAGAGTGACAGAGAAGAAGGACGTGCAACGGGGACGGAAAAGAGTCCCACCTACCTGCCCGATTGGAAGGGAGGGGGTGGGAAGATAAGTTGTCTTGTCATGGCAGCGGGTAAGGGGGTCCTTGAAGTCAGCACAAAAGTGGGGTGGGGGAAGGCAGGGGCTGGAGAGCTAACTTTCTAACTTTCCCCCTTTGATTGATCATTAGGTGGGTCTGTCGTTTCTTGGCTTTGGCAGAGCAGAGTCCCTGCAAAGATGGTTGTAGTGACTAGCCTAGGTATGGCTAGTGGGCCTCAGTGCTGGGGGGAAGGCGACTAGAGGCTAGTTGGTGAGTTTGGGCCTCCTGAGTTGATTGGCTTGCGGCGAGAGGCATGGTTTGAGAAATAGGGTCTCCTGAGTCGGTTGGTGCGGGATGCACTACAAATATGTCCCTGGTTGATGAGGCAACAGAATTATTTGGGGCTCCAAGACTCTCCCTTTATCTGGGGATTGGGAATGTTATGATATGTTATTAGATTTATTATTATGGTGTTTGCAACAAATGGCTGCTGTGGCCAGTTTAATCCAAAGAAGGTGTCCCTGATTATTTAGGTAATGTCTAGGGAGGTTAAGGAAGGTGGGAAAGCTACAGTAGAACAACTCCGTTATACCCGGGTCATGATTGTCTCTGAATGCATGGAGTGATGGTCACATATGCGTGCTACCTCTTCATTCGTTTCAATGGGACTGCTTGCATTTGGCCATCTTCGGTAGTCTCATCGAAATAAATGGAGTAGAAGTGCCAACATGTGACTACTGCTCCATTCATTCAGAAACCCCATTCACGTGATTCCAACAGGTGAATCCTCAACAATCAGATATATTAAGTTTTTTTCATGGGATAACCTTTTTAATCACTTTCTGACCAGATGTTTTACCTCTCTTCATTATCAGGCATGGGCCATTAGAATGTTTAAAGTCTATGGGCAGTAAGGAACTGCTTATGTAGGTGTAAGGGCTTATTCACATGAATTATATTCTCGCGTGAGTCTTGTGCGATGCAGTGCATACAAAACTTGCATGAATATAAAATCCATTCTTGTGAGCAGATTCATTCAGATGATCAAATTTTTCCTTACAAAATAAAAAAATATATATATTGTAACAGGGTGAGAGGTGTGGTCTGGAGTGGAAGGTATGTGTCACAGAGGTTATTAGCCTCTGTGATGTAGTCCGTTCCTCTTTTACTCCAGGCCAGATCTTACAACCAGTCCAGCATGCCATTTAAGGAGACAGGTGGAAGTTTGAGAGAGGTGTGTGTATCTGGGAGATCCAGGCTCCAGTTAAACTGTGACTTCCTTTGGGAGTAGAGAGGCGCTGTGGACAAGGCGCTGCGTGGTTCCAGCAGGACCCCTGGGGTACATCTGCCCTTGGACTAGAGTCTGAAGATACTGAAAGGCTTAAGGACCAGCGGCGCTCTGGACATCCACAGGTCTGTGCAAACCTACGAACTTGTATTGTTTCCTCAGCTGAGGATTTACATGCTTCGCCTCCCGACTGTGGAGGGTTAAACTTGAAAAGAGACTTTGTTGTTGCAAACATTTAGTATTTCTCTGGAGACCCAGTCATCTATGTTTCTGTTAAAGACTGTATAAATAAACCAAAGAAGAAGAAAAGTGACCGTTTGGTGTGCTCTTTAAGCCCCACGGTGCTACAATATATATAGCAGCCCATTCTATTTTTGAGTATTTCCTCGAAACACCTTGCCATTGTTTTCAATGGGACCTTAAAAGACATTGCATGGTACTCACATGACATGCGATGTGCATGCGAATTCGACGCAATGTTTTCCATTGAAATCAACGGGAAACACTTGTGATCCTGACGCACAGGATGATTGCAGAAGCAATGTGATGCAAATTTTAATCAAAAACTCTTTGCATCACCGTAAAAATAGCAAGTTAGCAAGTGCAATATCAACCCAAGCCTCTCAACCCAATATCGCGATCGCCCGTCTGAATGTAACCCAAATGGGAGATTGTTGAAATTATTGTGTATGAATAATTAATATCATGAGTAATGAACAATAAAAGTTGACTTTTATAGACTTGAGCGTAATCTTAATAAAATCTCATTATCATTTGGACTTGGATGTGGTCAAAGATCAAACTAATGGTGCAAGATAATTTTATATTGTTAATTAACTCAGACTTACTCCCTATGACTTTGTTCCGCTTAATAATTCTATAATGTTATGTTATTCTTTTCTATTGAAGTTTGTCAGGGTGTTTATATAATTAAATGTACTTACTGCTAAAATACTAGGGCTGCGCTGAAGTTTGTTGTATGGGCTATATTTAGGCTTCATTGGCTTTCCTGCTACTCGGTCCTTATGTCTTCTGCTGGAGATGTGCTGAAATGACACAATATAAAACAATTTAGTTGGCATCAATATTATATATATATATATATATATATATATATATATATATATATATATATATATATATATATATAGAAGGGGAAGCACACAAATCTTTGTTTTGGCATACAATAGAGTTGTATCAGTAGACCATGTCACGAATTCTGTCAGCTTGTATTTCTACTGAATTCCAAAAGTATTGATCACCCAAATACATGTTGATTTAAAGGGTCACTTGCTTAAACTGTACTGTCCAAGATTAAAAAAATACCCTTGAGGGGTGATGAATAAATTTGAGGGCTCTGAGGAGTGCTGCAGCCTCTTCTTCTGGAAATCAGTTGTAGTATAAGCTCATGGACTACATTAATGTTATTAATTGACATAGACCTAATTTAGACAGATTCCCCTTTCAGAGTAGTTTCACACGCAGCAGTTTTTGGAAAAAAAGATGTAGTTTTTTAAGTAATTTTTGAGCCAAAACCCAGAAGTGGGTCCAGCAGGAAGGTGAGATGGAAGTCCTTCCTTCTCCTATATTTCCCATTCCCTTTGAAACCGCTTCTGGCTTTGGCTTCTTTAACCCTTTCCAATCCAATTTGTATCCTGGTTTTCCTAGGGGAGCTTACTCTTTTTCTGCTGTTATACAACGGCGCTATCTGCTGGCTAAAGCCAGTACTGCATGAGGTGACACGTTGGATAGGCTCCAACAGCAGAGAGGCTGGCAATATACAGTAAAAGAACCCCGACTGACGTCTTCCAACATTGGAGCTGTACAGCCTTGAATCATAATGTCTTTAGACATTAGACAGTAGAGTGGAAAGGGTTAAAGGCTTCTTGAAAATCTGCAGAAAGACTAGAATCCGCTACAGATTTCTTCCTCATGTTTTTTTAAACTGATTTATATACAATGTACTCTACTTTGTTGCAGAATTTCAGTGCATATTTCAAAAACTACACTTCAAAAACTGCATAAAAAACTGCATCACAATGGCACATGTGAAGGCATCTTTAAGAACACAAAGGCTTCACCAATAATGATCCCTATTCAAAACAGTATGGTCATTAACTCAAAAAAATATCAGATGACATATGAAGAAATATATGAAAAAGCATTACATTTTATCCTAATCCCTGAAAGAAGAAAATCGATCAGTGCAAAATGTCATAAAATAGAGTCAAGAGAAGGCACCAAAAAGTGGGTATGCACTCGTCTGATCTTGTGCCAATAAATATATTACCAAGTGGGCATAAAGGATATGTTACGTACATGGGCAGGGGGATAGGAAGGTCCAAATCTTTTCACCCCCTACTGTAAGATGTTGTCTTATGATAAAGATCATGTAACACCAAATAGAAGATGGACAAAAGGTTTTACTCCAAAACACTTAAACACTCGCTCAATGTGTTTGGGAGAAAGTGCAGGTAGATCCTCTTCATCAGGAAAACCAATTAATGATGTGGCCGTGGGCCTGCCCCGTATCGAGGTGGCTGCTCATTGTGTAGTCTGTAGACCTTTGGACCTCTCATTTACTTTGTCTAATGAAGCAATCTATAGCTTGTTAGAATAGAAGTGTGGCATCATCTTGTGCCACACACTCGGTTGGCATATTCATCCTGTATTTTTGAAGCTATATTTTTGTAGCGCATTGTTGTGGAGTATTTTTTCTGATTTGTGTATAAAAATGGGGTGTCCTGAATGTTTAAAAATAAGGGGTCCAATCCACAACTACCTTGCAATCTAACAACCACTTTGTTTGATTGGTCCTTTGACTTTATCCATACTTTTTTCAGTACAGTCCAAGGTGCCCGCCTGTTTTTATGGCGTTTTGCACTGATTTACGTTATAATAATATATTTTATTTATTAATTGGTGTTTTTATTTATTTGGAGATCAAGAAGCCAAAGAATTTGAAAATGGCACTGTTGACCAAATGGGTTAACAATCACTATTTTCCAATTGACTGCATGGAGGCTTATTATAGGTTATTTTGATTAATATTTGTTTCCCAGTAAAGTATAAAAAAGCCGAGTCAAAAACATATCAGATAGAATTACCCAAAATATACAACCCCCATGTATACACACACTTTTCAAAAAACTGCTATTATATTTTGTTTCCGTGTTTGCTCACATTTGTATAAATTTCCATTCATGTGTCTCAAGTATTAAGGCCCATTTACACCAGCAGATGATCGTGAAAAAATTGCTAATCGGTGATCGTTTTAGCGATAATCATTGTGTCTAAATGTGCGCCCATCGTGGGCTTTTTGGGCACTGCCAGCTGATCGTTAAATTCAGTCCAACCTAAAAATCGTCTATCAGCAGTTCTCCATGGGGAGTGCTGATAGCATTGTTTCCCCTTGGAGAACAAAGGATCTGAGCTCAGATAATAGCCTTGGGGCTATTAGCTGCATTCAGTGAAGCCTTCATTTGCACACTTAATTGCTTCTAAGTAGCTGAGTAGCTACTTAATAGTTTATACAAAATGATTGCTCAAAGCTGTCACTTAAAATGTCCTTTGAGCAATCTTTGAGTGATCATCGCTCCGTGTAAACCAAGCTTTATTTGGAAATGTCATAAAGGTTAGATAAAAAAGAGCTACCGAAATGGCAGCTGTAATTGTTGTACTTTCAAAAGAAAAAAGAGACAAGGTTATTTCTTGTTGCATTGTCCCCTACTTAAATGTTCACTAACTTTTCAAACAACTTGTACTTTTTACCTAGAGTGTCTGGCTACTGTTAGATTACCAGTGATCCCAACCGACACTGTGGGATCGACCCTCGGGAATCTGAACTTTGACTGCAGTAAATAATATGACCAAAGCCTATTAATTGCTGACATGAACTAATCAGTCACACTCTGGTTAAAACATTTGGTTACATTACCTGTTTGAGTTGGATTTCAGAATTTACATGGACATCACAGATTTCACAATGAAAAGTTTTGTTCTGTAGTCCTGAACCTTTGCTGCTATTTTGGATTTTTAGTCGGGACCCGGACCTGGGATAGGATTTAATTGGACCTGCACCATTTCGCGCCTCCAGCATTGTCTTGTGTTTAGAACCTTAAGAAAATTAAGCAGAGTACTTTTAAATATCTTATGGATACTAGAAGTAAAGTAAGCTGGGAACACAAGTATCATCAAACATGCAAAGCTACAGAATGAATTCTACATCTACTCTACATGCTTATAGAGCATTTCTACATAAAACATAAAATTACCTTCAAATATTTAAGTGTCTTATTATGTCAAGTTAAGAGTTCAGCAGTTTCGGGTTCTACCTGTATCATATCCTGGGATGCTGTAGTTGTAGTAAACTTTAACTTAAGACTTAACATGTGAAAGACATTGTTGCGGTAAACTTTAAATTGACACTTTTAGCAAATTGAAAAATCAAGTTAAAGTTTGCTGCAACTGTACATTCTACACAGTGATTGACAAGTTAAAGTTTGTTACATCTGGAAGTGACAACAGATATGATTGTGGATTCCTTAGGGGTTGCCATCCAGATTTCATATACAGCAAATATTTGTGTTGTCTCTTATATGGCTGCTTCCAGTACACAGATTAAAATATCATAAAAGGTGTGTACTGGGTGCTGAGGAGAGCCTAGTTATGATATATGGTAAGGTGACAATTCCCAAGGGTGGATTAACAGACCAGGGGCTGTTTAGATAGTGTGGGCCCCCTTCCAGCCAAGAATTTAAACCTTCTCTGCTACAGTAAGGTTACTGCATAGAACCACGTTTACAGAATAGATATGATACAGAACCCTGCATACTGCATAAATATAATACTAGAATTGAGCACACTGCATAGATACAGCACCAGAACCAAGCATACTGCATATATATTGTTTTGTGTGCAGAACCAAGCATACTGCATATTTACAATACCAGAACCAAGCATACAGCACAGATTCAGTACTTACTGCATAGATACAATACCAGAACCGAGCATACTGTATAGACATAGTACCAGAACCAAGCATACTGCATAGATACCATACTGTGTACAGAACCAAGCATAGTGCATATATACAGTACCAGAACTGAGCATGCTACATAGATACAGTACAAAAACCAAGCTTAGGGGAGTTCCTCAAGTTGCAAGTGAATCCCTCCTACCAACTCATTTTAGGTGGACCGCTGGCCGTGCAGCAAACTAAAAGGTATTCCAGTCACTTACCATGCAGCAGCATGAGGGCCATCCTGTACACTTCGCAGATGCTGAGGGGAGAGGTCAGCAGTCACAGGCTCAGCAGCGGCTGCCACTGCCAGGCTGGTGCTGTAGGCTGGGAGAGTGTAATGCCTGCAGGGATGCTGGCCAGCTATTACTACCGGGACTACTGTGGAGGGTCATGTATTACTACTGCGGCCAATATAGGGGATATTATTACTACTGGACCCGCCATAGGGGGCACTATTACTACTGGGTCCAACATTGCAAGAGACACTATTACTACAGGGGTCACTATGGGGGACACCATTATTACTAGGGCCACTACTGGAGTCACTATTACTATACAGTCCTTGGTGAAAATGAGCTTGACTCACCTTGCATACGCATTAAACTCCCCCTAGTGGCGCTTAAGGACATTACTGGCAACAATATTACAGGTGAAATTGGAGGATACAATACCTGTGTTGTGCGCCTCTAGCTGTGATAAAGAGTTGACTGCTACTTTGCATAGTGAACAGTACAATAACTTCTTGGCTTTCTCTTCTTCTGATTCAGAAGCGTTGATTGCGCTGCCATTGGTGCTCTTCACAAGTGCTGCCGGGATTACCGCTGTTAAAGCAACCTCTGACTTGGCAATGAAAGACCTTATCTCAGCCATGCTCTGGCTAACAGAACTGCTGGCTTTTAATTGTTCTTCTTCTCCTAAAAAGAAGGAAAAACATCCAAACTATTTAGCCACTGTCCTCAGACGCGTCATCTATTTGTCTAGAGCTTTTATTACGGGGAGCATTTGACATTTACAAGCAATTACACAGAGATGCAAATTGTTTGAAAAAGAAGAATTGTGTTATTCATCCATCAGAAGGAGAAGGGTCCACCAGTATAATTTGTCTGATTATTCTCTTTTGTACAGAAATGTCCCAGCATTATTGTCACTTTCAAGGCATGACTAATTCCCAGGGGAAAAAATAGGCACCAAACCTGTAATTGGAAATCTCTAAATGTGCAATATTGTAAATATTAACTTATTTTGGACAGAATCTATAAATGTAAAAACACCAATGACCAAATAATATTGTAGGAGGTGCGAGGATTTCATATATACAGTGTGGAAATCAATATTTCTTATAATTCACAAGTTTTAAGAACATAAATTAAGTAGACCAGGGACGTAACTATAGAGGATGCAGGGGATGCGGTTGCACCCGGGCCCAGGAGCCTTAGGGGGCTCATAAGGCCTCTCTTCTCCATATAGGGAGCCCAGTACTACAAGTAAAGCATTATAGTTGGGGGCCCTGTTACAAGTTTTTCATTGGGGCCCGGGAGCTTCAAGTTACGCCTCTGATGTAGACCAACACCATACTGTATGCATACCTCCCAACTTACACAGAACGGGAAAAGTAAGAACTTCTGTGGCTTGTACAAATATGTATGTTGAGCCATGCCTCTAACCCTGCCTAATCTCTGATCATATATGCCCAATCTTGCCCAGTCCCTGTGTGCCACAACGTGGTAATAGCACTCTAATGGGACCATGTGGTGTCCCAACAAAATAATAGTAGCCCTTTGTGCCCCACACACTGTCATACTGTCCTCTTTCTGTGGCAATAGTAACGGTGTATCCACACAGGGATGATGCCCCTTTACTGCCCTCCGCACAGCAAGGATGCCCTCTTTGTGCCCCACAGTATTAGATTACCCCCTTAGTATGCTCCACACAATAGTAATGCCTTCTCAGCGCTCCCTACATGCTAAAGATAACCTTGCATGCTCTACACAGTAAGAAAGTCCCAGCAGTGTCGTTCACACAGTAGTGATGCCCCCTTAGTGTCTCCCCACACAGTAAGGTTGTCTACCTCGATTCTCCATAAAGATATATAACCACTAGATCCGCTCCCTTAGTTAGCTCCATTTGCAGGTTCTGTCCGATTGTGAAAAGGACAGAACTAACATCTGAAAAGAACCCATTCATTTCAATGGGGTCATTCACATGAGCGATTTTTCTCTAAGACCATTAGTCTGAGGCCAGCCTTACACAGGTGGATTTCAATTGCGGGATCAGCCGCAAAACTCGGCCATTGAAAAGCATGTAAAACCGCTTTTTCGCTCACAATCGCAGCATGTTCTATTCTGCCACGGATTCCATTCGGACGGCTACCATTAAAGTCAATGGAGGTCGTCCAACCCACTGCCCATATGCAATAAACATTGCATATGGGCCGCGGGTACCTGCGTTATTGCTAAGCGAAGGCCCAGGAAATATAAAACTTCAAAAAGAAAAACTGTACTGCGCATGACAGATGGCGAGCCGCCAGGGTCATCCGCAATACGTGAAAATCAGGTAGGCAGGATCAGCAGCCCAGCTCACAGACGGAATCCGCTGCAGGCCTCCAGCATGTGGAATCTGCTCCGACCATGTGAGCCCGATCTGAGATAAAAAAATTGCAGCATGTCCTATTTTTGGGCAATTCTTGATCAAGAATCAATATTTGCTGCAGCAGCGATAAAAAGAACTCATTGCACTCGCATACCATGTGATTTGCATGTTAGTTACTATTTTAACTATAGGAAACAAATGCAATTTTTGCACGTGCGTGAAAAACACATATACATCAATGCGAATCGCACGTTTTTAACTCCAAAAATAATCGTACATGCATGAAAATTGCAGAAAAATTAGTATGATGTACAGTAGGTCAGACTCCCATTGATCTACATTGCACTCAGCCTGAACATTCACCAGCTACTTCTAGGAATTCTGCATCATGTTAGCTTAGGGCATTATAGTGACATCTGGTCACCTGTGAGTCGCTGTAAACCAGGAGAAAAAACGCTATGTTTATGGCACTGGCGTAACTATAGAGGATGCAGTTGCACCTGGGCCCTGGAGCCTTAGGGGGCCAATAAGGCCTCTCTTCTCCACATAGGCAGCCCAGTACTATGAATAAAGTATTAAAGTTGGGGGCCGTGTTACAGGTTTTGTATTGGGGCCCCGGAGCTTTAAGTTTCACCTGTGCGTTAAGGGGTTAAGTGAAGCTGGGGGGCCCCAAGATAAACTTCTGCACCCGGGCCCATGATCCTTTAGCTACACCCCTGGTTTATGGCATTACTAAAGAAACACCAGTCCATTTTTTGCAATATCTATGGCTAGCTCTATTATGTTGGCGCCAGCTTTGTAATTAGGCAGAAGAATCTGAACCTTTAGGCTGCGTTCACAAGAGCGTATATTGGCTCTGTTTTCACGCCGAACCGATATACGTCCTCCTCATGTGCGGGGGGGGGGGGGGGGGAGCCTGGAAGAGCCAGAAGCAGGAACTGAGGCTCCCGCCCCCTCTCTGCCTCCTCTCCGCCCCTCTGCACTATTTTCAATGAGAGGAGGCGAGACGGGGGCGGGGCTAAGGGCCGCGAATTAGCCCCGCCCCCATCCCGCCTCTCTTCATTTCAAATAGTGCAGAGGGGCGGAGAGGAGGCAGAGAGGGGGTGGGAGCCTCAGTTCCTGCTCCTGGGCTCTTCCAGCCTCCCCCCCCCTGCACATGAGGACAACGTATATCGGCTCGGCATGAAAACCGAGCCGATATACGTTCGTGTGAATGCACCCTTAGGGACAGTTCACACGGGGCGGAATATTCCGCTACAGTGTTGTAGAATACGTCGTCCTTGAATTTCACACCCGAATCCCCTCTGCTAACTGTGGATTGGGATACGGAAGTGCCGGCAGGCTTCTGTTATTTTTAATTCCGCACCAAAATCCGCAGTGCAAATTATGGTGCTGAATACTCGTAGGAGGGCATATTCCACAATGCTGTTGCGAAATATTCCGTCCTGCGTGACAGGTTCCCCATATATTCTACTTAACCTCAGTAGTCATACACTAAGGGCTGCTTCACAATGGCGAATGCGATATCGCTGCAAGAAAATCATGGCAATTTTGCTCCTGAAATGTCTGGGCGTCGGGGTGCCTTCACACTTGCAATAAAATTGGCGATTTTTGCACGATGCGAGAGTGAGCGAAAACGCTGAATTATGAAACCAACAAGTTTTGTAACATTTCCTTCCCATTTGCAATATTTTCACTCGTGATGTGGAGCGAAAAAAAAATCGCATCATGTCCTTTCTGCATTTTAACGATTTTTTAAAATCTCCCATATTTCCCTTTGGAGCCACTTTTATATCGCATTGCAGTGCACGATTTTCGTGCGATGCGTTTTTAATAGAGATGAGCGAGCATACTCGTCCGAGCTTGATGCTCGTTCGAGTATTAGGGTGCTCGAGATGCTCGTTACTCGAGACAAGCACCACGCGGTACTCGTCTCGATTAAACGAGCTATGACCATTGAATTCAATGGAGCCAGCAATACAGCTGGCTCCATTGAAAGCAATGGGCTGTTGGAGATCGCGGGATGAATTGTCGGGAAGGGCTTAAATATATAAGCCCTTCCCTGCAATTCATCCAGAAATGTGTAAAAATAAAAAATAAATATACTCACCTTGTCCCGGCAGAACGATGTCAGCCCATTGAATTCAATGGAGCCGGCAATACAGCAAAAAAGCAAAACACAGAAAGATGCTGCGATTTTTTTTCACGCCACATCGCATGAGTGAAAACATCACAAATGGAAATGAAGCCATTGAAAATCATTGGTTTAAGAATTCTGCGTTTTCACTAACTCTCGCATTGCTCAAAAATCACGCAATTTTCTCACGTGTGAAGACACCCTAATAGCTTAATATGTAACTAGTCAAGAGTAGAGATGAGCGAGCATACTCACTAAGGGCAATTACTCGATCGAGCATTGCCCTTAGCGAGTACCTGCCCGCTTGGGAGCAAAGATTCGGCTGCCGGCGGCGGGCGGGGAGCGGTGGGGGAGAGCGGGGAGGAGCGGAGGGGAGATCTCTTTCTCCCTCTCTCCCCCCCGCTACCCCCTGCTCACTGCAGCAACTCACCTCTCACCCACGCCGGCACCCGAACCTTTTCTTCCAAGCGGGCAGGTACTCGCTAAGGGCAATGCTCGATCGAGCAATTGTCCTTAGCGAGTATACTCGCTCATCTCTAGTCAAGAGATGTTACGCTAACTTAATAAGCTTAGGACCCACTTTTGGACGAGCCCTATAGTGGTTACATCGGCAGCTGCGGCCCCTGAACTACATTTTTACATTTCCCATGGCAATCTTTCAGAAGAGAATACAAACTATTTTGTCTCTCCTTGAAATGAGACGTGTCTTAGGGTGGCATATAATACTACAGCAGCAGCCAAAATACAGATTATCCTTGTATTCATGTACAGGAGTGATAGACTGAGCTTTCACCTATAAGTCATGTTCACAGCTAATTGAGAACATTAGAGTTTTTCCAAAAATGATTATCAGTAAAACTAAATATATGAATACAAAAACATAAAAATGTGGTTTATCATTACATGAGAATTGGAGCAAAAAAAAGGAATGGGCAGAATAGATTTAGTGATTCCCAGTGATACTTCCATTCTGCATTAGTCACAAAGTCACAAAAGTTTTTCTTGGCTAGGAAATAGGTGGCCTTCTATAGTGACACCTAACAAATCAATCAAGATCATGCCGTACAAATGTGATTGGTGGGGCTCCAGCTTCTAGGACTCCTGCTGATGCTGAGAAAAAGAGGGCACTCTTCCTTGTTCCCAGTGTCAAGGGGTCTGTGGATCCGGTCCCTCTACTGTACGTGGACGTGAATTGGAGTTATAAAAATCTAAACATTTGATCTTACAGGACTCTGCAAACGCTTTAGGCAGCTGTGGAAAGAATGCTGCAAAGTAAGAGTGCTTTCAAAACTAGAAGGGTTAATAGTTTTTTTTTGTCAATTAACACAAAGTGAATGAACTAAAGAGAATTCTAAAGGCCCATTTAGACACAACGATTATCGCTCAAAATTCGCTCAAAGGCAATCTTTTGAGCGATAACCGCTGTGTGCATTTACACGGCAAGATGATCGCTCAAAATTTACTCAAACGGCAGTTTGAGTGATAGATTAGAGCATTCACTTTGCATAAGCTCTTAAGAAGCTAATTAGCTACTTAAGAGCTTATAAGTGTGTAGATTAAGGCTCCTGCTGTATACAGAAGACAGCTGGAGTGCTGTCCTCTGTATACAGCTGCTATGTTCTCGGAGCGCTCAGCTGGTATGCCACTGAGCGCTCAGAACGGGATATGCAGAACACAGCTGGAGCACTGTCTTCTACATACTCCTGCTGTGTTCACGGAGTGCTCAGCTGGTACACAGCTGAGCGCTCCAAGCGGGGTATATAGAAGACAGCTGGAGCGCTGTTTTCTGCATACTCCTGCTGTGTTCTCTGAGCAGGATACCAGCTGAAACAATAGTATCAGCAGTATCCCGCTGAGAACTCAGCGCGCGGTCCTGATAAGACTCATCATTGTCTTCCAGCTAGCTGAAAGACAACGATGAGTGAATTGTTGGCCACGCATTTAGACACAACGATTATTGCTCAACAGACTGCTTTTGAGCAAATCAGACCAATATTTGGTGTGACCAGCATTTGCCTTCAAAATAGCACCAATCCTTGCAGGCACACTTGCATACAGTTTTTGAAGGAACTCGGCTGGAAGGTTGGTCCAAACATCTTGGAGAACTGACCACAGAACTTTGTTAGATGTTGGCTTACTCAAATCCTTCCGTCTCTTCATTTAACCTCAGACAGACTCGATAAGGTTAGGATCAGGGCTCTGTGGGGGCCATCACATCACTTCCAGGGCTCCTTGTTCTTAATGACATTGGCTGTATTTTGGGGGTTGTTGTCCTGCTGAAGAATAAATTTGGTGCTATTTGGACGCCTCCCTGATGGTATTGTATAATGGATAAGTATCTGTTTGTATTTCTCAACATTGAGGACACCAGTAATCTTCACCAAATCCTCAACTCTATTTGCTAAAATGCAGCCCCAAACTTGCCAGGACCCTCCACCGTGCTTCACTGATGCCTGCAGACACTTATTATTGTACCGCTCTCCACCATGCTTCACTGCTGCCTGCAGACACTCATTATTGCATCGCTCTCCAGCCCTTCAGCAAAAAAAACCCTGCCTTCTACAGCCAAATGTTTTACATTTTGACTCATCAGTCCAGATCATCAGCTGCCGTTTTTCGGCACCTCAGTTCCTATGTTTAATGCCTAGTTGTATCACTTGGCCTTGTTTCTACATCAGAGGTAAGGCTTTTTGGCCACAATTCTTCCATGAAGACCATTTCTGGTTATACTTTTCCAAACAGTAGATGGGTGCACCTGAGTCACACTGGTTTCTGCATTTTTGACATGATAGCACTACTGTACATCTTCTCATTTTGAAGGGAACTAAGCATGATGTGTATTTCATCTGCTGCACTAAGTTTCCTTGGCCCGACTACTGTGTTTACAGTACTCAATGTTGCGCATTTCTTTGTGCTTTTTCAAAAGAGCTTGAAATCCCAGTCTGCTTTGAAATCTTTGGGAGACACCTTGCTGATGAAGTAAAACTACCTTGTGTTTTGTTGCTTTGCTCAGTCTTGGTGTATGACCTGTGACATAAAACTGTCTTCCACAACCTCACCTTTGTAGTAGAGTTTGGCTATTTTAAGTTTCCTACACAGCTCTTTGTGTTTCAGTTAATGACTGTGTTTTAATCTACATATGAAAATGATGATGATCAATGGAATCTATTCAACGTGTATTATATGTGCAAAAATTGCAAGTTTAAAACGCTGCGCAAATATGCTCATGTGAAAGATCCCTTGGGGCTTATATACACAGTCATATTAAGTCTTCATGCTAGCTTTATAATATGCTGCTAATGGGGGGTTTCTTTTAACTGTTTATTTAGATAGGGACCTCTTGACAAGTATATGGGACCTTTAGGCTGGATTCACACGGGACGGATTTCCAGCGGAATTGCCGCGGATTGGCTGCACCGAAAATCCGTGAGAATTCCGCTGGAAAACCGCAACAGCGGGTTTTGGAGCGGATTCGTTGCCTGCATTTCCACTATGGCCATCTCTCCTCATAGCGAGGAGAGAGGCCGCTGCGTAAAAAAAAAATAATTGACATGCTGCGTCTTTAATTTCCACACCGCATGGCCGTTTCTGCACGGTTCGTCCATAACGGATTGGCCGCAGCGTGTGGACAAGATTTTTGCAAAATCTCGTCCACTTTGCTGGCTAAGCCCAGGATTAGGAGTCGCGTGCGGACAATCCACATGGAAATCCTGCAGCAAATCCATCCCGTGTGAACCCAGCCTTACTGTATAGCATACAGGAACATACGGTAAAAGTAATATGGTATCACACAGAGCTCAGTGCTCTACCTTCTCGGGAACATCTATATCAATGTGGAGATTGCATCCAACGGCATAAAGCTGTTATTCTATACATTTGTCTGGAATTGCAGGGGCAGATTTTCATTATGCGAGCCATGGCAACTGGCAGTAAATGGTAGCATTTAATCTATTCATTCCAGTCCCAGGTAAAGGAGCGAGGATCTGTTAAAATGGCAAATGATTCTGAAGCATGGATAGTTCAAGCTGCCATTTATATTAAAGCAATACAACCGCTGACAGCAGAATGTAATGTGAGGATTGCTCATTTTCAGATTGGCTTAGTATGGGGCAGAGAACATGCAATTACTCTGCAAGCAGGCTTTACATAGAGAAGCCTTGTGTTAAAATATACCTGCAATAGCCAGGGCAATGTTCTCAACACAAGATACCCATAAGAGCTGCAGAGAAAGAATGAACTTCACTACAGAAATATATATTCGGCATAGCAAGAGATGGAGAGAACAACTCTCTAATAATTTACTGTTGCTCATGGAGTGTAACGTTTTATATATGGCAGTGATTATTATACAGCTTCTGGCTATTGTAAAACTTTATTATAGGCTGGCATCTCTGTCAACCTATTGGCAGCATAGGGGTTAATTACATTTATTTCATTACTGTTCCTAATTACCCTACCGCTATGACGCAGAAAATAAGCGCCTCATTGCTATCAATAAAGTTTCACCTTGACTTACCCGACTCCAGAGCTGATGTCATTCTCTTTGCTGCTCATCAGTGTGGATACATTGATAACATTTCTATATGGCGATTAGTGATGAGCGAGCGTTGCCCTTAGCGAGTACCTGCCCACTCGAGACAAGGTTCGGGTGTGGGCAGTGGGCAGGGAGCTGCGGGGGAGAGCGGGGAGGAACGGAGGGGAGATGTCTCTCCCCCTCTCTCCCCCCCGCTACCCCCTGCTGACTGCCGCAACTCACCGCTCCCCCGCGCCGGCACCCGAACCTTTCCTCTCGAGCGGGCAGGTACTCGCTAAGGGCAATGCTCACTCGAGTAATTGTCCTTAGCGAGTATGCTCGCTCATCTCTAATGGCGATTAATGTTGGAGACATGCTTTGGCAGACGCCTCGCCCCATACTTTGCAGCTTTCTTAGTAGCTCGAGGCAATCTCTAATTGAGGGCTCTTTCACATGGCCATATGCGTTTACATTTTCTTGTCCACTCCGTATATTCACATGAATGGACGTTGTTCCCACGGCCAGCGTTTTATCGACCATTCACACGACCAGGAGTGATGTTTATAGCGAAAAAATACATTGCACCCTGGAAAGCCCTCGCTCTGCAATAATCCTCGGGATGCCTTCCAGTGCCTACATAGAAGCACCTGTAAGCTTTTCTCAGCGTTGGTTACGGCTAATATGCCTCCCCCTCCCTTTTTTTCCAGCTCCCATAGGAGTCTATGGGAGCCACCGCCGTATATCAGGCAAAAGATATCTTTTTAGCCGCCGTATATACGCCAGGGCCATATTTCGGTCGCGCATGTTCTATTTTTTTTTACGGTGCAACATTTTTACACGCCGTATATTCATCTATGTGGATGAATGCATTGGAAATCAATGCCTCAGATGGTTGCATAGATCGGTCGGCTGTGATTGAAGCCTTAGGCTGGGTTAGTCTTCATTCATATCTACGTTGGAGGCTCCGCTTGGAAACTCTGTGGTTACTTCTGTTAACAACGTTACAGAATGCAGTGCTATTTTGCATCGTAAGAAGAGGGGTTTGCCATTCTAGATCCCCACCAAGCAGCTGATCATCCAGTCTGCTGTCAGTACAACAGATCATACGTTGTCATCGGTAATCATGGTCGAAAGTGTAACAGACGACTTCACTGCCACTGAAATCAATGGCAGTGATGACTCCTATTAAACTTCTGGCCCTGACCATCAATGGCACTGTCCAACCCGCTGCACTGACAGTTGGCTGGACAATAAGCGGATAGGCAGGGATCCCAAGTGGACCCCTGCTGATCAACTACTGATGACCTATCCTGGGGATAGGTCATCAATAGTAAAGGTCTCAGAATGCCCCTTTAGTAAAAGTCTTATCCTGTCAATACAACTGACATGAACGAACTACTAGTTGGGATCCTCTTAAAATGTAAGTATAGTATGTTAATGTAACACCAAGACACCAGTCATTAGCGGCTTCAACAAAAGTTAAAAGATTGTCATGACCTCCCGAGAAGCTTGACACCAGGTCCATGAGGGATCATCTACAATGGGTAATTCTATTATAAACTTTTCTCCCCAACTTGTAGACCTATATCTTCTGAGTGCAACTAGTAAAAGGTCTATTGTGTTCAGACTGAAAGTCTGGCTTTCTCTGTATAGATTTTATACGTGGTACCACGGTATAATCAAAGGCTGTAGAATGCTCAGCTAAAGCAAGGCAGTGAGACGAAATGCAGATCACACTTTTTGAATCCAAGCGGCTTTTGTAGCTTCTACAGGAATTCTATGAAGAATATTGTCTTGTGATATTTACAGCATACCATGAAAACCAAGCAGTTTTCAAACACTGGGGCTGGAATACTCCAGTATGATATTGTTAATTGCTCAAAACAATGGCGTGAGCAAAATGTGCAGTTGAAAGAAAAAGTAATTGAACCTTTCAAAATTAGGCTACATTCACGCGAGCGCAAAACTCGCTGCAGATCCTATTTTTTCACGTCCCTCGGAACGCATTGTCCATTATTTTCAATAGAACAGTCAAAATACATAGCATGCTGTGTGATGTGAATGCAAGTGTGATGTGCACGCAAGTGTGATGTGTTGTTTCCTGGTGAAATCAATGGGAAAGACTTGTCGATCGGGGGAAACAAGCACTATAGGATGACAATTTCCCAGAAGTGTTGTGAGGCATTTTTGCATGGAAAACGTCTCGCATTCGCAAATAAAACACATGTTGGCAAGCACAATAACGGCCCGGGTTTCTCGTACGTGTGAATGTAGCCTCACTTGGATTTCTGCAAAATACTTGGGCGAGTGTTGCCATTTTCGAGTACATGCACGCTCGTGCCAAAAGAATCGGGGGGCGGTGGGGGAGAGCAGGGAGGAACGGGAGGAGATCTCTCTCTCCCCCCCCCCTCGCATGCTCACTCCAGCAACTCACCGATCACCCCTGCCGGCCCCCGAATCTTTTCTCACGAGCGGGCATGTACTTGAAAATGGTAATACTCGCTCGAGTATTTTGCCTTACCGAGTACGCTCGCTCATCTCTACTAAAAATGTAATCTGAGTCACAATTATCCAAGTCACAATTTTAGACAAAAACAATCTAACTAATAACACACTGACAGTTGTACTGTTTGTGGCATTCATTGAGCACATTGAGTAAACATCCACTTTGCAGGGAGAAAAAGTAAGTGAACCTCTATGTTAGTGACTTCTCCAAGAGCTAATTGGAAAAAGGTCTTTAAATTAGGTCACATGATTAAATTTCACATGATTGTATTATGGTCACATTTTTTGAATCGCCTGTAATACAAATGGAGTTTACTGACCTGAACTGTCACCATAGATTACTATAATGGCAACATTTTGGGTCAGTAGACCCCACGTTTAGACCAGAATACACCTGTATTATGGACACAGAAATGCAGCCATAATATGCTCATGGGTAAGTGGCCTTAAGAAGATAAGATTGGAAGAGTGCATTTCACAGATGCTTTGCCCTTTAAACAAAGGCACACAAAGCCTAGTTACTGATTAATCTCTTCTTTTCAAGAAAAACTGGTTAGTGTAAACTATGCCTTGATGCAAACAACTTTCAGAAAACTTAAAAATGTGTTTAAGACTTATGAAACTGAAAAAGGCTACAAAAGCATTGCTAAAGACCTGCACAGCACTTCAACTACTGAAGCATGGTGGAGGGAGCATCTTGGTTTGGGGCTGATTCGCTGCCTCAGAGCCAGGACACCTTGAGATCATTGAGGGAACCATAAATTCTAAGGTGTATCCACATATTTTACTGAAGAATATAAGAGCAGCAGTCCATGACCTCAAGCTGAAGAGATGTTGGGTCATGCTACAAGACAATGAGCCAAAACACTCAAGTAAATCAACTAGAGACTGGTTGAATAAAATCTATCTTGGAATGGCCAAGTCTGAAGAGTGCTGTGCATGCAAGGCATCCTAGAAATATTGATGAAATGATACACATTTGTAGGGAAGAATGGTCCAAAATTCCTCCACAACATTGTGCAAACCTTATTTGTGACTAGACAAAATTTTTGGTGCAGGTGATTGTTACTAAAGGGGAATTTATAAGTTATTAAATTTTATAGATTCAATTACTTTATTTTCCTTTTACTATGAATGTTTACTCATTGTGGTCAATAAAAAACATGAATGACACAACTGTTTCTGTGTTATTAGTTTGCTTGTTAATGTCTGTAACTGACTTAGATAACAATCAGACCATATTATAGATGGATGCATGCAGAAAGAAATTCAGGCAATTCTAAGTGGTTCACTCAGTTTTTCTTGCAAAAGCATATTTGTTTTTTTATGACATTTTTTATATCTACCTTGACAGTACTAAAAAATATCTACGGAAAGGGGTGTGGCTAAAAGGAACCATTATACAAGTTTGACCCTTTAGAAGTTTAGTATTGCATCTCCTTACTGCTTCTACCCATTGAAACTACTTTCACGAATACAAAAAAAAAAATCACACCAGTGATGAAAAAGAACCATTACAGCCTTGTTTGCTTAATCTTAAGCTCAGAAACACTACAGATACAAATACTGTAGGGCATCTCTCTAGATATGTGGTTATAGTGAATATTATAACATATAATTGCAAACTAGTCTAGACATGCTGCAAAGGAAATTGTATAAATATGAAAGTTACTTGAAACTTCACACCGTAGATACAATCAAGTACGGTTCTAATGGTAGAGCTTCTTCTTTAGTGTCGCTGCTGTATTAGTTTATTAATTTCTCTAGAGATTTGCAGAACATTTTCCTGTCAAAACTGATTAAAAGTAAAGTATGCATGTTTAGATGGGTCTGAGTCAGGAATACGGCCATCTGTGATGAATTTATACTTCCTGATGCTTTATTTTTTCCTCTTCAACATCCTGTATCTCTATTCACTTTAAAAGGTAAATAAGAAAATTATCAATTCAACGTCCCGAAGACAGAAAGTGTAGTGGATATAGTAGAATCTATATTTCTGTGAGAGTGGACATACATTTCATATGTAGTGGACAGTGGACCTGTGATAGACAGTTTTACGTATATTATGTATTCTGTATCTTCTGTATACCTATGACAGTATTTCTCCATCTTGTTTACTTAACCCCTTAACGACCAGCCCATAGTGTTTTTACGTCCTCCCGAAGTGGGCTCTATTCTCTGAGGACGTAAAAACATGCTTCCTGCAGAGAATAGTGCCCCTCGGGCTGTGGACGTGACAGCTCCATGCTGTCGGTGTCCGCAGGTAGCTGACAGCATGGAGCTGTCATCCCGGGCTGTTCGGAGCCCCCCCCGGCATTGCGATCGGCGCTATGCAATGGATAGCGCCGATCGCAAAAAAAGTAAATAAACGTACATAAAAGTTAAAGATTCAGCTGCTCTGATGGATCGGATCCATCGGAGCAGCTGAAATTACTCACCCAGGTCTGGCACGCTGCTCCCCGCTCTCCTGCCGCTCCGGGGCCCGAAGCCGGTCTTCTGCGCATGCGCGCCAGGCGGCATTACGTCAGCCGCATGCGCAGAAGGCCCGGCGGCGCGGGAGATTTAAAATCTCCTGGCTCCCGGCTCCTGTAGGTAGCCGGGAGGCAGGAGATGTCAGCGGGGACTGCGGTGAGCGGTCCCCGGTACCGCGATCGCCGTTATCCAATGGTTAGCGGCGATCGCGAAAAAGTTAAAAAAAAGTTTAAAAAAAGTCAGTTTCACCTCCCCTCATGGATCGGATCCATGAGGGGAGGTGAAAATACTCACCCCCAGTCCTCAGCGGTGTCCCGATGTCCCGGGACCCGAATCCCCGTCTGCGCATGCGCGCCCGATGATTGACATCGGGCGCGTGAACAGACGGGCTCGAGCCCCGGGAAATTTAAAATCCCTCTGCTTCTGGCTGCCATGTGTAGCTGGGAGCAGAGAGATTATACCGGGGACATGATCACTGTCATCCAATGGATGACAGTGATCATGTAAAGTGAGAAAAAAGTGTAAAAAAGTAAAAAAAAAAAAAAGTAAAAAAAAGTTTTTAAAAGTTTAAAAAGCGTACGTTTCATCTCCCCTCATGGATCATATCCGTGAGGGAGGATGAAAGTACGTACCTAAGGCCCCCAGATTTATCCGCGGACCTTACCACAGCTTCTGCACACGCGCCCGTCGCCAAAATGGCGGGCGCATGCGCAAAAGCTGTGGATTGCCAGGATAATTTAAATTCTCCCTGCTCCTGGCTACAAAACGTAGCCAAGAGCATGGAGATTTAATGGGGGTCCGCGGTGAGCGGTTCCTGGTCACGTGTTCGCCATTATCCAATAATGGCGATCACGTAAAAGTTAAAAAAAAAATTTGAAGTTTCATCTCCCCTCACTGATGCGATCGGTGAGAGGAGATGAATCTTTTTACCGGAGGCCTCCGTATTTGAATCCCGACGCGATCTTCCTCCGTGGACCTTCCAGGATTCTGCACATGCGATTGCCGGCAAAAAGCCGGACACATGCGCAGGAGTCAGGGAGCCCAGGAAATTTAAAATCTCCTTGCTCCCAGCGACCAACGGTCACAGAGAGCCTGGAGCAGTGACCAGGGGCCTCGTTGAGCGGTCCCCGGTCACGTGATAAAAAGGTAGCGATCTACCTTAGGCCGGTCTCACATGACCGGATAGGAATGACGGATTCCGCATGCGTCTGATCCGCGGTAATACGCAGATCAATCGCATTGGATTACACAATTCCGCTCACATTAGCGGGTCAGAATTGTGTTATCCACTCGCAGAAAAGAGAACGCAGCAGGTTCTATTTTACTGCGGATATCGGCAACATAGAGCCCATTGTGCTCCATGGTCGTGGATATACCCGCAGCCCATACGCAACTACATTGTATACGGGCTGCGGGTACCCGCGTCATCGCTAAGCGATGGTGCGGGAAATACAAACAAAGGTGTACTGTGCATGACCGCCTGTGTGAGTAGGCAGTTATGCGCAGTACATTACGCAGCCGTACGCAGGGTCACAGCCGGGCTCACAGATGGGATCCGCTGTGGGCCTCCGCAAGCGGATTCCGCCTGCACCCGCGTGAGCCCGGCGTTATTCAGACCGCTACCTGTGATACGTATTTTACAAGAAGCCCCGGGAACGCTCGCTTTCCTGCAGTTCCAGGAGCACCTTGTTGAGCGCCTTCTGTGTGAGACCGCCGCACCTCATCAAGCTTACGGAGACTCACGGAACGCCACTTTTTACACCCCATACCCGCCACTGAGGTCATGAAATACCCCCAAAAAGCATGAGAGGAGGGGGGGGATACCCGGTTTTATTGCCCCATGGGCCCATTCAACCAGCCTCCGTAATTACCCCTGTCTTCGGAAATACTACACAGTTCACATTTTTACTTTTATCTAAGATTTGCGAACGCCAAAAAGGGCGCTGAGGGGGAGGGGGGGGATTTTTAGGGAGTCAATCTTTATTCTGTACAAATAAGCAATGGGGCCTGGAATTTATTCAGTTGTGCCCTAAAATCCAACAGGTGTTCCGTCCTTTATAGGCCTTGCCATGCGTCCTGTAAGTAGATTAGGGCCACAATGGGTATGTTTCTGAACTCGGGACAAACGGGGGTATCCATTTTGGGGTGAACGTCTTCATTCCTATGTGCACTGTACAAAAAAACTGTTTTTAAATTGAAAAAATTGCCAAAAAAATTGAAAATCGTAACTTTTTCCTTCTGCTTTGCTTAGATTCATTCAAATACTGTGGGGTCAAAATACGCAGTACACCCCTAGATGAATTCGTTAAGGGGTCTAGTTTTCAAAATGGGGTCATTTGAGGGGGTTCTTTATAGTTTTGGCCGCTCAATGGCTCTATAAGTGGGCAATGGGGCCTGGAATTTATTCAGCTGTACCCTGAAATCCAACGGGTATTCCTTTCATTGTAGGCCTAGCCATGGGTCCTGTAAGTCTATTAGGGCCACAATGGGTATGTTTCTGAACACGGGACAAACAGGGGTATCCATTTTGGGGTGAAAGCCTTCATTTATATGTGTGCTGTACAAAAAAAACTGTTTTTAAATTGACACAATAGCCCAAAAAATGAAAATCCTATTTTTTTCCTTTTGCTTTGCTTAAATTTATTCAAAAACTGTGGGGTCAAAATATGCAGTACATCCCTAGATAAATTCGTTAAGGGGTCTAGTTTTCAAAATGGGGTCATTTGTGGGGGTTCTATATGGTTTTGGGCGCTCAAGAACTCTACAAGTGGGCAATGGGGCCTAAAAGGACTTCAAGCAAAATCTATGTTCTGAAAGCCACCGATTACTCCTTTTATTTTGGGCCCCGTTGTGCATGCGGAAATAAGATTAGGGCCACAATGGGTATATTTCTGAAAACAGCACAAACAGGGGTATCCATTTTGGGGTGTAAGTCTTCCTTCATATGTGTGCTGTACAAAAAAAGCTGTTTTTAAAATGACAGAATTGCCAAAAAAACAAAAATCCTAATTTTTTCCTTTTGCTTTGCTTGAATTTATTCAAAAACTGTGGGGTCAAAATGCGCAGTACACCCTTAGATAAATTCGTTAAGGAGTCTAGTTTTCAAAATGGGGTCATTTGTGGGGGTTCTCTATGGTTTTGGGCGCTCAAGAACTCTACAAGTGGGCAATGGGGCCTAAAAGGACTTCAAGCAAAATTTGTGTTCCGAAAGCCACCGGTCGCTCCTTTCATTTTGGGCTCCGTTGTGTATCCAGACATAAGATTAGGGCCACAATGGGTATGTCTCTGAACACGGGACAAACAGGGGTATCCATTTTTGGGTGCAAGTCTTCCTTCATATGTGTGCTGTACAAAAAAAGCTGTTTTTAAAATGACAGAATTGCCGAAAAAACGAAAATCACAATTTTTTCCTTTTGCTTGGTTTGAATTCATTCAAAAACTGTGGGGTCAAAATATGCAGTACACCCCTAGATAAATTCCTTAAGGGGTCTAGTTTTCAAAATGGGGTCATTTGTGGGGGTTTTCTATGGTTTTGGGCGCTCAAGAACTCTACATGTGTGCTATGGGGCCTAAAAGGACTTCAAGCAAAATTTCTGTTTTGAAAGACACTGACTACTCCTTTCATTTTGGGCCCCGTTGTGGACTCAGATATAACAATAGGGCCACAATGGGTATATTTCTGAACACGGCAGAAATAGGGGTATCCATTTTGGGGTGTAAATCCTGATTTTCATGTAAACTATAGGAAAAAATTATGTCTTTAAAATGACAGATTTGCAAAAATATGAAATTTTACTTTTTCTCCTCTAAATTGAATTAATTCCTGAAAAAAAACTGTGGGGTCAAAATACTCATGACACCCCTCAGTGAATACATTAAGGGGTGTAGTTTTTAAAATGAGGTCATTTGGGGGGGTATCTATTATTCTGACACTCATGAGCCTTTCCAATCTCGGCTTGGTATAGGAAAACAAAGTGTTCCTCAAAATGCTAAAAAGTAATGTTAAATTTGTACGTCTCCTAAATAGTTAAAAAAAAACGAAAGTTTTTCCAATGTGCGCCCAAAATAAAGTAAACGGGTGGAAATATAAATCTTAGCAAAAATTTCTATATTATGTTTGCACATATTTAAGATATTGCAGTTGGAAATGTGAAAAAATGACGATTTTTTCAAAATTTTCCCAATTTTGGCGCTTTTAATAAATAAACACAATTTCTATCGGTCTATTTTTTCCGCCTAAATGAAGCACAACATGTGGCGAAAAAACAATGTCAGAATCGCTTGGATATGCAAAACCTTTCTGGTGTTTTTCCATGTTAAAGTGACACATGTCAGATTTGCAAAATTTGGCCTGGTCATTAAGGCGCAAACAGGCTTGGTCACTAAGGGGTTAAAGACAAAAATAATACAAGTATATATTTTTCATATGCCCAATATATCAACTTCCTCATATATAATGAAACTCTCCATTCCCTAAACTCTAACAGACGTATACTGTAAATAACATTAAGTGGAACATTCCACTTCCCGATTCCTAACAGACTTTAGATAAAGCAAGTCAGACACAAGTAAACCGCAGTCTAGAACATTACCGCTTTTAGCTAATGCACTAGTAAAAATAAACCGTTTACAGGAAATTATGCAAGTAATAGCAACACAAGCAGGTTTATGGGAAACTTATGCAAATAATATAGGAAATGTATGCAAATAATAGTTCAAGGTATAGCCTCCAATCATACCGGACCATCCACACGTGATGCCCAAGACAGCCCACTCATCTCATCCTGCCCTCTCCGGACTGCTACCATGTGATGGGCAATAACAGATGACCGGATGAAGGAAGAATGCCAAGACGCTTATCCAATAAACAAACAATACGTTGTATCTATGTAGTCTTTGGCCTGCCCAAAAGGGCAGATATGTTAAACGTTATAAAAGAAGCTACGTGCCCACAAATAAAGCAGAATTAAGGAAGTTTATACATGCTGAACCTGTATCAGTGTGAAATCTTCTTGTGCGCACAAACAATTCCTAACTAATTTCAAGGGTGCAAACATTCCTATTGATTATGCCGTGGACCCCCAAAAGAATTCCACGACAGTAGAAGAAATGACTCTTGATGTTTTAGGAATGACTTCTTAAAGATGATACTGGAAGTGACCACAATCATGAACATCATTCTACCAATCAGATAATCTTCACTAGCGATGAGAAAACTTTTGAAAAGTTCGGTTCGTCGAAGGTTTGCAAAAAGTTTGGTTTGGTCTCAATTAGTTCCCACCAAACCAGAAGTTCACCAAAACTCCTAAAACCTGTGTATAACACTGTCTAAGAGTCCTAAAAGCCCTGTATAACAGGTCTTAGACAGTGTTATACACCAGTGCACAGGATTAGTGAAGAGCAGAACGAACTGAAGCAGTAGAGCCCTGTTTCAGGTAAAACTTTGCTAAAAGCAAGGTTCAGGTTCAAACTTAATTGAACTTTTAGCAAAGTTCAATCCGAAACTGAGTTCTACTGGTTTGGTTCACTCAACACTAATCTTCATTAATATGCTGATTATCTAGTCATCTTGGACCAATGGAAATCCAGTTTATATATGAATGTAAAAGGGTCCTAATTGTATATTTTTGCTATAATGCAATCATTTTTCTATGGTTATATTCCTCCAGCCATAACAACACATTTGAATGCAGGATATTATAAGAACAATGTCGGATTGTGCTGCTGGGATCTGCTCTACAGGGCTACAGGACCACACCTTCACAAGTGTGGGATAATTGACAGTTCCTCCTGCCAGCCTATCCCCAAGAGTCTCCTGTATAAATACCAGTCCCTCTGCAAAAGGAAGCTGGTATCCCTTCACTCTAGGGTTTGTTGGTCCTGCATGCCTGTATATGTGTTTTGTGTGTGAACAGTGTCTTGTCCAGTATTTGTGCAGGTGGCCAGACATCAGGTGTGGTCGGTCCTGTTCTGTGGTTGTTCTGTCTTGCATGCTTACCCTAGTGCATTGGTGTGTGAACTGTGTCCTGTATCATCTCTAGGCTACTATGGCCCTCAGGTTTCAGCGCAGGGCTGCCTTTATCAAGGCAATTGCTCTTCTTGCAGGCAGGGTTCTGGTTCATGTTGTCTCGTTAGAGTAGAGACCGCAACACAAGAGGACCCTTAAAGCTGGGCTCGTGGCTTAAGTGACTTGCCAATTCACGAACTAATTCCTCATATTTATTACAGCAATTCCATCTGCTCATGCATGCGGGGATGTTTGGTGAATATGTTGGCCATTTTTCAGTTCTATGTTATGTCTGTCCATGAGTCCAGGTCCCCGTATACAGTTCACTGTCCCTTTTGTGTTCCAGCAAGGCGAGTACTCTGTGCTACGCTGTTTCCATAACTTAAAGAAGTTTTCCCCTGAAATACTATTGATGACCTATCATCAGGAAAGGTCATCAAAAGTTGATTGGCTGGGGTCCACTTACGCTCCAACCTCTGTGTTATGGCGTCACTGACAGCATCGCCCTGCACAGCTGATCAGTTGGGGTCTCAAGCGGCGGATCCTGGACGATCAATTATTGATGACTTATCCTGTTCATAGGTCATCAATAGTATTTCAGTGGAAAACCCCTTTAAATATAAGTGAATGAGAGCTGTAGAAACAGCATAGCACAGTAAGCTATGTTGTTTCTGAAGCTCATGAGTTAACTAACAAAACAGAAAACAACATAGATCACTGTCCTACGCTGCTTTCATACCCCATGCCAACATGGCCGCCTCATACACAGGTGTATTCCCATCATGGCCATGATTGGCCAAGCTGGGAATATGCCTTTAAGGGGTTTGTCTCATCCAAACAACCCTTTTTGAAATAAAAGCCGGCACAGCATTTAGCTGATGGGTCCAGTTTAAGAAGTATCCAGGGATTAACTTAGAGGAAATGTAGCATTACATGCCATCCATTCAAATCAATGGCCTAGCATGTAACACATGGCTGGGTCGGGTTCACCGAAACAAGAGCCCTTGTTTAGGAATAGTTCTCTGCTTTGGGTCATATAGGGAGATCTCCTCTATAACTAATAAAAGGGTATACAGAAAAGGTTTGTTCTCATGAGGAACGTGTAAAACCAATTGTACTTATGAAGTTTGAAGGACCAACACTCATTATCAGTCTGTGCATAGGAAATTATAATGGGTGGTAATTAACCCACAAGCATGTCTTTATTAGGGCATCTTACACATACCAAGCAATCGTACGATAGATATCCCTATTAATCGTAATTGCAAGGACCTGTGCACAGAAGGCCTCATATATCAAAATTTAAGACCTGCATCTAGAGTTTAGCTGAAGCAGTGAAGGGCTATAAACTCTTGCAAACAGGATAGTAAGTCTGATATTCTAAGAAAAAAAAATATTGCATGCTATACTTTACCTAATAATGAAATAATGAATTGTCATACACTAGGTGGTAAAGTTAAATACTTGGGCATGACAGTATGAACAGAGATACGGAGGTTCACCTTACCCAACCTTGTGGAATGATCAACAACATTGGATGTAATTATTCCGCAAGGGAAGCAAATGGAACAAAACGAACTGTTCATTCCCAAGGTTCCTTGTAATAAACAAGGCGTTATGAAAAAAACTCATTTTTTCGTGTTTAATATTCCTACTTTCTTCTCACTATGTCTTCAGAAAACCCAATGAGTTGAATAATGAGATTACGGGTGGCTGCTTTATTTAAAGAGCTGAGCGTGTTTTTCACCTGCAGGTGTGTGGTGTTTGAACAGCGCTGGGAGAACGAAAAAATGTTTAACGAAACTCAGTTGTGTTACTTACATCTGCAAATGAACTGTGCGAAAACTAAGGACTTCTGTGAATTGTCAGCATGCAGGAGTTCACTGCAAAGAACACTTTATGACTTGGCTTGACATGTAAATCTATTTAAAAAATACAATAAATCTTGGACATTTTTCCAATGTTTCTAATGAATATTAAATTGGTTGTACCAGAATTATGAGTTATCTCCTATCCACAGGGGGATAATGTGTTGATCGGTGGGGGTCTCACTGTTGAGACCCCCACCAATCCTGAGAATGGGGTTCCCCCTTTCTCCTCAATTTGGGCTTACTGTACCCCCCTCAGTGAGAAGGAGATTGAATGTAGCATTGGTTTCACAGGTACATTGACATTCCATTAACCTTCAGTAGGACTATGGACACAGCCGAGCGCTCTGATATTTCTGTCAGCCACTATTGAAATGAATGGAGCCACGCCTGCACATGCTCCGCCATGATTCCATTCATTATGATGTCACTGCAAGGGGAGAAGCGACCCTGCAGTGACAAGTAGATGGGAATACCTGACTACCGCTCTTGAGATCAGTGGGGGTCTCAGTCGTAAGACCTCCACTGATTAGCAAGTTATCCCTTATCCTGTGCATAAGAGATAACTTGTGTTCCTGGTACATCCCCTTTAATACACTACAAAATAATTACAATATTTTAACTATACTAATACAATACTAGTAGTCTAACAATACTAGATTTACCAATACAAATGTATCAAATATACATGCTATAAACAAATCTGAATTTACACTTTCTTGCCAAAAGTTTCCGAGTCTCTACAACTTTGTACTAAAAAGCTTAGGAACATCCTGATGGTTCCTCTGCATGGTACAGATGCTTCTAGGGAAAAATACTTTTGTAATATGACAATGGTAATATGCTGTTCAGTGGAATACTTGATAAGATTAATTTGGAATCCAGCAAACTAAATCTTCTTATAGGGGTTATCCAGGGTTAGTTTTTCTTTCAAAATCTGCTCACCATGTCACATCAACATAAAATAAGTTATATTCAACTCTTCCATCACTCTTGTTCCTCCAGAGCCTGGTTTCTTGCTGATCATCACTTAGCAGCAAAGCAATGATATCGTGACTTGGAACATGTGACCACTGATCACTGACTGAAGTGAGACATGATTTGCTGCATTGGTTACATGGCCCTGGTGTTGGTGACATCATCATTGTCTCCCTGCACCGAGTAGTGAACATTAGTGAGTTAAGGGAAGAAGAGTAAAGCTTATTTTATATTGATATAGCATGAAGGCAGCTTTTGTATTTAAAAAAATGTACCTGAATAATCCCCCTATAATTGCTTCAGGTAATATTAAGGGCATACCGAGTTCAGTAGGACCCCATAGCCTTCAACTCGAAGGCTGTATGTAGTTGTGATATGTGAGTGTACATGAGTCCTTATATTATGTCCAAACTGAGTGCAAAACACCCCTGGGTCAGATGTAATTTGTTGTTCTACATGGACAGATATACACACAATATACTAATGCAGAAAAGTGGGAGAAAGGCAAATCTGACCGTAACCCACAAATGCGATAAGACCCTACAGAAAAGGGGAGCACTCGCCCTGATGAGGGCAACCCCACATCAATAAACTGGAGCAATCCTGCTCTTCCTAGTTGAAAAACAGGTAAAAATTGTTAAAATAAATAAATATACATGTAGTAGAGATGTTAAACAAACATGTAATAAACTAGAGGAAATCATAGAATCAGGGAGTTGGAAGGGACCTCCATAGTTATAAGGTCCAACTGCCTGCTCAATGCAGGATTCACTAAATCATCCCAGATAGATGTCTATCCATCCAAAATTAGAAGAATTCCATTGAAGGAGAACTCATCACCTCACCACCCCTTGATCAAAAGTTTTTCTAATATCTAATCTGTGTCTCCTCCCTTTCAGTTTCATCCCATTGCTTCTAGTCTTTCCTTGTACAAATGAGAATAGGACTGATCCTTCTGCACTGTGACAGCCCTTCAGATATTTGTAGACAGCTATTAAGTCTCCTCTTAGCCTTCTTTTTTGCAAGCTAAACATTCCCAGATCCTTTAATCATTCCTCATAGGTCATGATTTGCAGACCGCTCACCATCTTTATAACTCTTCTCTGAACTTGCTCAAGTTTGTCGGTCTTTTTTAAATTGGGGTCTCCAGAACTGGACCCAATATTTCAGAGGTCTGACCAAGGAAGATTAGAGGGAGATTACCTTATTTGAATTACCTTATATGATCTAGACTCTATGCTTCTTTTAATACATTCCAGAATTGTGTTTGCCATTTTTGCTGCTGCATCGCACTGTTGATTCATGTTCAGTCTGTGATCTATAAGCATTCCTTAGTCTTTTTCATGCATGCTGCTGCTTAGCTCAATTCCTCCCATTCTGTATGTGCTTTTTTCATTAAATTTTTTGCTCAAATGTAGGAATTTGCATTTCTCCCTGTTACATACCATTCTGTTAGTTGCCGCCCACTGTTCAAGCTTGTATAGATCTTTTTCAATCCTCTCTCTCTTCTCTACTGTTAGCTATCCCTCCTAGCTTTGTGTTGTTGGCAAATTTGATCAGTCTATCCTCAACGAAGAAATAGTAATTAGTCAGAAGAGACATGTTACAGCAGCTCAAATATCCTTAACATCAAACAGACTTATCTGACAGTGGAACAGCATAGGAGCCTCTGACTTGGCCAGAAGCACCTTCAGACAAAAAGTATAACCAGCATCCTTAAGGAGGAGGAGCCGTCAATAGGCTGGCACTGATTGGTCGGTTGGAAAGCATGCCTCCAAGCTGACAAATCCATGTATACAACAGCAGAGAACTGTACATATTGGTGTCCAACATCAGAATGACACCGAACATGCGCTGGCGTCTGGATCACATGGGCCAGGGCTGATGCTGTGACGTTACCCTGGTCCTGATCCGACATGGCTGGCGAGCCCTGACACCTTATAGAACTTGTATTATTTATATCCACATGCATGTTCAGTACTAACATTAGATAATGCATATGAATAGGGGTTGTTCAGATGCACTTGGTTTGGATCTACAGTGGTTTTATGCCATTTTGAATTTAATGGTTGTTTAATAGAAAGAAGGCTTATATAACTTTTAACTGTATTTGTCCTCTTTTCTTTGTAGTGTCTGGGCATAGGATAAGTTTTTGATCACATGGTCACAGTTGGCAATCAGTGATGCCAAAGCTGTGAATATACAGTGGTAAGTGAAGTAGAACATGTCCAATGAGAGCCTGTTGGCTTACATACCTGCTCAATGACAGTATGTTTGGGAAAAAAAGACCCGTTGTCCATGACAATGATTTATTGATTGACTTCTTTATAGTAATAAAGCTTTTCACCAAAGTATTCTTTGGTCTTGTGTAGTTATTCATTGGTCAGAGGATTGAGAACGGATTTGAAATTATGTTTAAAGAAAAGGCAGGGCCACAATTGGTTTATGTCCTTTTTTGAGTAATTGCTCCCTGCAGTCATAACTGGCAAATCCAATAAAGTGTGTGAATCTAAAATTCCTCCTCAAGTGATCAGTTTGCAAGAAGACTTGCAGTAAAACTTGAGTCACAACACATGATACAGTGTAATTTGCTTCTCTTCCTTTGGAGTAAACTGTTTTCAATTACATTTAATGGATTCTGAAATGCAGAAAATTTTGTTCATAAAAAACCCAAATGTTTTATCTTCAAAATTCACAGTTTTCAATGTCACCAAGTTGATATCGCTCTAGTTTCAATGTAATGTTGGGAATAGTGTCCTCTTTATTATGACTAATTAATTATAATTAGAGATGAGCGAACATACTCGTCCGAGCTTGATACTCGTTCGAGTATTAGCGTGTTCGAGATGCTCGTTACTCGTGACGAGTACCACGCGATGTTCGAGTTACTTTCACTTTCACCTCTGAGACGTTAGCGCGCTTTTCTGGCCAATAGAAAGACAGGAAAGGCATTACAACTTCCCCCTGCGACGTTCAAGCCCTATACCACCCCCCTGCAGTGAGTGGCTGGCGAGATCAGGTGTCACCCGAGTATAAAAATCGGCCTCTCCCGCGGCTCGCCACAGATGCATTCTGACAGAGATCAGGGGCAGTGCTGCTGGTGCCGGAGCTGCTATAGGGAGAGCGTTAGGAGTTATTTTAGGCTTCAAGAACCCCAACGGTCCTTCTTAGGGCCACATCTAACCGTGTGCAGTAGTGTGGAGGCTGCTTTTTGCAGTGTTGCACATTTTGTTTTTTTTTGTATAATCGGCCGTGCAGAGCATTGCGTCCTGCAGTAATTTTACATTGTCCAGGGCCAGTAGTGGTGAGGCAGGGACAGAAGACATATTTAGTGTATATAGGCAGTGGGCCTTTCCAAAAACATTTGGGAAAAAAATCTATTTGGGCTGCCTGTGACCGTCCTCAGTGTACTGGATCTCTGCTGAGGGTAGTTGTCCTAATTCATACGCAGCCAGCTAAGTGTTACAGCAGGCTTGCGCAAAATTCTTTCCTGCCTCTGCTGTGCGTTCCGTAAGCAAAGTCAGCCTCCAACCACAGGCCAATAAGCGGCACATTTAATTACAGCGTTCTGTTTCTGCCCTACTGGTAATACACCATGCTGAGGGGTAGGGGTAGGCCTAGAGGACGTGGACGCGGGCGAGGACGCGGAGGCCCAAGTCAGGGTGTGGGCACAGGCCGAGCTCCTGATCCAGGTGTATTGCAGCCGACTGCTGTGGGATTAGGAGAGAGGCACGTTTCTGGCGTCCCCACATTCATCTCACAATTAATGGGTCCACGCGGTAGACCTTTATTAGAAAATGAGCACTGTGAGCAGGTCCTGTTGAAGATGGCAGAAAGTGCATCCAGCAACCTATCGACCACCCAGAGTTCTGCGCCATCCACTGCTGCAACTCTGAATCCTCTGGCGGCTGCTCCTCCTTCCTCCCAGCCTCCTCACTCCATTACAATGACACATTCTGAGGAGCAGGCAGACTCCCAGGAACTGTTCCCGGGCCCCTGCCCAGAATGGCCAGCAATGGTTCCTCTCCCACCGGAGGAGTTTGTCGTGACCGATGCCCAACCTTTGGAAAGTTCCCGGGGTCCAGGGGATGAGCCTGGGGACTTCCGGCAACTGTCTCAAGAGCTTTCAGTGGGTGAGGAGGACGATGACGATGAGACACAGTTGTCTATCACTCAGGTAGTAGTAATTGGAGTAAGTCCGAGGGAGGAGCGCACAGAGGATTCGGAGGAAGAGCAGCAGGACGATGAGGTGACTGACCCCACCTGGTTTGCTACGCCTACTGAGGACAGGTCTTCAGAGGGGGAGGCAAGTGCAGCAGCAGGGCAGGTTGGAAGAGGCAGTGCGGTGGCCAGGGGTGAGGCAGGGCCAGACCGAATAATCCACCAACTGTTTCCCAAAGCGCCCCCTCGCGCCATGCCACCCTGCAGAGGCCGAGTGCTCAAAGGTCTGGCAGTTTTTCACTGAGAGTGCAGACGACCGACGAACAGTGGTGTGCAACCTTTGTCACGCCAAGATTAGCCGGGGAGCCACCACCACCAGCCTCACCACCACCAGCATGCGCAGACATATGATGGCCAAGCACCCCACAAGGTGGGACAAAGGCCATTCACCGCCTCCGGTTTGCACCGCTGCCTCTCCCCCTATGCCACTGAGATCCAACCCCCCTCTCAGGACACAGGCACTACCATCTCCTGGCCTGCACCCACACCCTCACCTCCGCTGTGCTCGGCCCCATCCAGCAATGTCTCTCAGCGCACCGTCCAGCCGTCGCTAGCGTAAGTGTTGGAGCGCAAGTGCAAGTACGCCGCCACGCACCTGCACGCTCAAGCGTTAAACGTGCACATAGCCAAATTTATCAGCCTGGAGATGCTGCCATATAGGGTTGTGGAAACGGAGGCTTTCAAAGGTATGATGGTGGCGGCGGCCCCGCGCTACTCAGTTCCCAGTCGCCACTACTTTTCCCGATGTGCCATCCCAGCCCTGCATGACCACGTCTCCCGCAACGTTGTACGCGCCCTCACCAACGCGGTTACTGCCAAGGTCCACTTAACAATGGACACGTGGACAAGCACAGGCGGACAGGGCCACTATATCTCCCTGACGGCACATTGGGTGAATTTAGTGGAGGCTGGGACAGAGTCAGAACCTGGGACCGCTCACGTCCTACCCACCCCCAGAATTGCGGGCCCCAGCTCGGTGCTGGTATCTGCGGCAGTGTATGCTTCCTCCACTAAACCACCCTCCTCCTCCTCCTACGCAACCTCTGTCTCGCAATCAAGATGTGTCAGCAGCAGCACGTTGCCAGCAGTCGGTGTCGCGCGGCGTGGCAGCACAGCGGTGGGCAAGCGTCAGCAGGCCGTGCTAAAACTACTCAGCTTAGGAGAGAAGAGGCACACGGCCCACGAACTGCTGCAGGGTCTGACAGAGCAGACCGACCGCTGGCTTGCGCCGCTGAGCCTCCAACCGGGCATGGTTGTGTGTGACAACGGACGTAACCTGGTGGCGGCTCTGCAGCTCGGCAGCCTCAGGCACGTGCCATGCCTGGCCCACGTCTTTAATTTGGTGGTTCAGCGCTTTCTGAAAAGCTACCCACACTTGTCAGACCTGCTCGGAAAGGTGCGCCAGCTTTGCGCACATTTCCGCAAGTCCCACACGGACGCTGCCACCCTGCGCACCCTGCAACATCGGTTTAATCTGCCAGTGCACCGACTGCTGTGCGACGTGCCCACACGGTGGAACTCTACGCTCCACATGTTGGCCAGGCTCTATGAGCAGCGTAGAGCTATAGTGGAAAAGCAACTCCAACATGGGCGGCGCAGTGGGAGTCAGCCTTCTCAATTCTTTACAGAAGAGTGGGCCTGGTTGGCAGACATCTGCCAGGTCCTTGGAAAGTTTGAGGAGTCTACCCAGATGGTGAGCGGTGATGCTGCAATCATTAGCGTCACCATTCCTCTGCTATGCCTCTTGAGAAGTTCCCTGCAAACCATAAAGGCAGACGCTTTGCGCTCGGAAACAGAGGCGGGGGAAGACAGTATGTCGCTGGATAGTCAGAGCACCCTCCTGTCTATATCTCAGCGCGTTGAGGAGGAGGAGGAGGAGGAGCATGAGGAGGATGAGGAGGAGGGGGAAGAGACAGCTTGGCCCAATGCTGAGGGTACCCATGCTGCTTGCCTGTCATCCTTTCAGCGTGTATGGCCTGAGGAGGAGGAGGATCCTGAAAGTGATCTTCCTAGTGCGGACAGCCATATGTTGCGTACAGGTACCCTGGCACACATGGCTGACTTCATGTTAGGATGCCTTTCTCGTGACCCTCGCGTTACACGCATTCTGGCCACTACGGATTACTGGGTGTACACACAGCTCGACCCACGGTATAAGGAGAACCTTTCCACTCTCATACCCGAAGAGGAAAGGGGTTCGAGAGTGATGCTAAACCACAGGACCCTGGCGGACAAGCTGATGGTAAAATTCCCATCCGACAGCGCTAGTGGCCGAAGGCGCAGTTCCGAGGGCCAGGTAGCAGGGGAGGCGCAGAGATCAGGCAGCAATATACAGCACAGGCAGGGGAACACTCTCTAAGGCCTTTGACAGCTTTCTGGCTCCCCAGCAAGACTGTGTCACCGCTCCCCAGTCAAGGCTCAGTCGGCGGGAGCACTGTAAAAGGATGGTGAGGGAGTACGTAGCCGATCGCACGACCTTCCTCTGTGACGCCTCTGCCCCCTACAACTACTGGGTGTCGAAGCTGGACACGTGGCCTGAACTCGCGCTGTATGCCCTGGAGGTGTTTGCTTGTCCTGCGGCTAGCGTCTTGTCAGAGAGGGTGTTTAGTGCAGCTGGGGGAATCATCACGGATAAGCATACCCGCCTGTCAACCGACAGTGCCGACAGGCTTACACTCATCAAGATGAACAAAGCCTGGATTTCCCCAGACTTCTCTTCTCCACCAGCGGACAGCAGCGATACCTAAACAATACGTAGGCTGCACCCGCAGATGGAAGCATTGTTCTCTATCACCATCAAAAACGTGGACCTTTTAGCTTCATCAATCTGTGTATAATATTCCTCCTCCTCCGCCTGCTCCTCCTCCTGAAACGTGACGTAATCACACCGAACAGGCAATTTTTCTTAGGCCCACAAGGCTCAGTCATATAATTTTTGTAAACAATTTTTATACGTTTCAATGCTTATTAAAGCGTTGAAACTTTCACCTGAACTAATTTTTATTTTAACTGGGCTGCCTCCAGGCCTAGTTACAAATTAGGCCACATTAACCAAAGCGATTAATGGGTTTCACCTGCCCTCTTGGTTGGGCATGGGCAATTTTTCTGACGTACATTAGTACTGTTGGTACACCAATTTTTTGGGACCCCCGCCTACAGTGTAATCCAATAAATTTTTTGCCCACCTGCATTAAAGCTGACGTTACATCAGCTGTGCTGGGCACTGCAATGGGATATATTTATGTACCACCGGTGGGTTCCAGGGAGCCACCCATGCTGTGGGTCCACAGGGAGTTGTAACTGCATGTGTCCACTTCTAAAGAACCCCAGTCTGACTGGGGCATGCAGTGTGGGCCGAAGCCCACCTGCATTTAACATGACATTACCTCAGCTGTGATGGGCAATGCAATAGGATATATTTATGTACCGCCGGTGGGTTCCAGGGAGCCACCCATGCTGTCGGTCCAGACGGAGTTGTAACTGCATGTGTCCACTTCTAAAGAACCCCAGTCTGACTGGGGCATGCAGTGTGGGCCGAAGCCCACCTGCATTTAATCTGACGTTAGCTCTGCTGTCCAGGGCACTGCAATGGGATACATTTATGCACAGCCGGTGGGTTCTAGGGAGCCACCCATGCTGTGGGTGCACACGGAATTCCCATTGCGGAGTTGTACCTGCCTGTGACTATTTATAAAAAACCGCGGTCTGACTGGGGCATGCATACACCTTGACAGAATGAATAGTGTGTGGCACATAGGTTCCCCATTGCTATGCCCACGTGTGCAGCTCTTGATGGCGGTGGCACAGGATTATATTTCTCATTGCTTCTGTACAGCATTGTGGGCTATCACCCCGCCCCTTTTAAAGAGGGTCGCTGCCTAGCCGTGCCAACCCTCTGCAGTGTGTGCCTGCGGTTCCTCCTCATGGCAGACGCACTTATAAATAGACATGAGGGTGGCGTGGCATGAGTGCAGCTGAAGGCTGCGCAGGGACACTTTGGTGTGCGCTGTGGACACTGCGTCGTGCGCGGGGGGGGGGGGGGGTTGGGCAGCATGTGACCCAGGAGAAGTGGCAGCGGAGTGTCATGCAGGCAGTGATTGTGCTTTGTTGGAGGTAGTGTGGTGCTTAGCTAAGGTATGCATTGCTAATGAGGGCTTTTCAGAAGTAAAAGTTGTTGGGAGGGGGGGGCCCACTCTTGCCGCTATTGTGGCTTAATAGTGGGACCTGGGAACTTGAGATGCAGCCCAACATGTAGCCCCTCGCCTGCCCTATCCGTTGCTGTGTCGTTCCCATCACTTTCTTGAATTGCCCAGATTTTCACAAATGAAAACCTTAGCGAGCATCGGCGATATACAAAAATGCTCGGGTCGCCCATTGACTTCAATGGGGTTCGTTACTCGAAACGAACCCTTGAGCATTGCGATAATTTCGTCCCGAGTAACGAGCACCCGAGCATTTTGGTGCTCGCTCATCTCTAATTATAATTTATATCACTATAAAATGTGAGTAGCGCCTCTCAGAGGAAGTTATAGATTTTATATTAGGAAATGTATAAATGTTATAGAGTATCTTTATTAATCTTCAGCGAACTAAAACAGCAGCTTAGCTTCAAACTTCGCTAAAAGTTCAATTCGGAACTAGAGATGAGCATGTTCGGTAAGGGCAGTTACTCGAGAGAGCAACGCTATTTTCGAGTAACTGCATGCTCGTCTGAGAAAATTCGGGGTGGCTGCGGGGGTGAGCAGGGGGTTGCGGAGGGGAGCAGCGGGTGGGGAGGGAGAGATCTCTCTCACCCCCCCCCAGCACCCACTGAAGCCCCCCCCTACAATGTTTTCCGATGATCACACAGTTACTCGAAAATAGCGTGGCTCTCTCGAGTAACTGCTCTTACCGAGAATCTCTATTTGGCACGAATCAGAACTGAACTTTCACAAAGTTCTACCTGAAACAGGGTTCTACTAGTTCCATTTGTTCAAAACAAGTCCTGAACAGTGGTAATATTCAGAGTGTTATACAGGGCTTTTATAACTTTTAGACAGTGTTTTACACCAGTTTTAGGTGTTTTGCGGTTTTCGGGTTGAACTCGCTCGGACCAGGCCTTACATTTTGGAAAAGTTTGGCAAACTGGCCAGACCAAAATTTTCAAAAGTTCACTCATCGCTAATTTCTAACAACAGAAGCCAAATTATGTTCAGGTAAGGATGGAAAGGGAGAGCAATATTTAGTCCTGGGTTTGGGTTAACATTGTCAACCACTACTAATTCTAATTTCATATGTGAGGAGTAAAAGAAAAAATATAGGATCTCATACACATGGCAGAGCACAGAGCCTATAGGGAGACACACGAGGTTCTGCAACTCTGTGCTATGAAGCCAATCTAGGTGCCCCCATATAGTACCATTAAAAGAAACACTTTCAACATTTTATAGAACCAAAACGATCAACAGGTAGACATGCAATATATGTAGTAACTTTGTGTTTAGATGAAAGTTTTTACATCTGCAGGTTTTTGTGACGTCAGCATCACGTGATTGTCTGTGGAGCAAGAAATTTCAGAATATTGGTTCCTTACACGAAGGGAAAAGTTCTGGGAGAGACTTGTAGTAGAGGAACTAGTGGACTGTGTTCATGAAAGACTCACACAGAAACATTTGTAACTTAGTTATACAAATTTAAAAACATATGCTTAAAAAGCATGTGGGTATTTTGGCTACATCAGTAAAACCTTGGTTTCTATAAAATGTTGAAAGTGTCAATTTTACCGAAACCCTTTCATGGATATATACTCCCCTAGAAGCAATGTTTCCTATGAAAGTGAAGGCACACCAATAAGGAGTGTAGTCCAACAACGGGAGTGGTCTTAAGTGATAAAAAATTTATTTATTAAGTATATTTATAATCCAAACAAAGCTTCGAACAAGAGTTCTTAAAGGGGTTGTCCAGTTAGAAAATAGCTTATAAAATTTATAGCCCCATCACTTAAAACAACAAAACAAATGAGTACTTAGCCTCCTCAGTCCCAGTAATCCAGCGCCGCATCCCCGCAAATGTCCTGGTCTCTGTTGACAGCGGAAGTCAGGTGACAACCATCTGCCAATCAGAGACCTCAGCATCACTGCTCATTCTCCTGGCATCATGGTGCCCAGGATGTGAGCACTGTTCCAAATGGCTGTACTGTGGCCTCTGATGGCAGACAGCAGTCTCCTTGACTTCTGCTGTCAACAGAAACCCAGTGACTTATGGGGCTGCAGAGCTGGATCTCTTGGGCTGAAGAGAGTAAAAATCCATTTGTTTTATTGTTCTAAGTCATTTGACTCTAAATTTTAGACGTTATTTTCTAACTGGACAACCCCTTTAATCAGATGAGACCACTGCTGTTGCTGAAGTTTACTCTTTTTAGTTCCACAATTCTATACGGGATTTGTCCATGCATGGAACTCTTTTTTCTTGATCTTGAAGATATTGGATGACCTGATATGAGGCCTAACACACACTAAAGCTCCTCAGAGACATTTGATGAATTTGCTAATGAAATATATAATACATATAGAGCCTTTTGACTGTCCTTGATGACAACCTTGATTCTTTCTTGTCTTGGGAGATAAGGTGCTTAGCAGCAGCTTTCTCTCTTCCTTGGAATAAACATGAATGTTTGGCAGAACCAATAGTGGCAGTGCAAATGTAGGATTAGACCTCATTCATATGGCTATGATGTGGCTGCAAGGCACGACCTCCTGGTGGTTGAACTGAATCGTACTGAAGGCCGTTTTGCACAGGAGTATCATCATCAAGATCGGTGCTTGATTACCTGTCCGTTTACCAGGCCGATTTAGAATTTATGGAGGACAAATGATCTTTCATACAGTACAATTTTTCATTCCTCTTGTATTTTCATTCCTCTTGGCAGCACATTCCCCATTTACATGCAGAGATGTACTGCAGAGACCAATGATTCTTCATTTACTCATGGATTGATGACTGATCATTGCTTCGTTTTTTTACACAAACATTCGGTCATGGTCATCAACCCATGTAAAAGGGCCTTTGTAGATCATTAGAGAGCCCTTTAGTAGTCAGCTCACTTTAACCTCAGCTGTGACAGTTCCTTGCGACTGTAATACGAATGCAATAGGGCCATCTGAATGTAGCCCTGTATTGTAAACACTGAGACTTTGAGAAGATTACAAGGGTTGCCTGCAACGTAAATCTGGAAAATTTACATCCTCTAGTATAGACAAATTTATTTCAATCTATGGTAATAAAACAAATGACTACAGGAAAGCAGGTTTCATCACCAACACAGAAGGGGGTTCTTTACTGTAAGAGCAGTGAGACTGTGGAACATTCTGCCTGAGGATGCGGTGATGGCAAAATCCATAGAGAAGTTTAAGAGGAGACTAGACGTCTTTTTAACGCACTATGACATTACAGGATATAGACATTAAATAACCAGAAGGGCTGTTGATCTGGGTATCTTCCGAATGCCGGACTTGGAGTCAGATAGGAACTTTTCAAACGTTGACCCAGGGATTATTCTGACTGCCATTATGGAGTCAGGAAATAACTTTTTCTCCCAAAATGGGTTAAATTGGCTTCTACATTATTGGCTTTTTTGCCTTCCTCTGGATCAACATGGGGGGTGGAGTGGTGGAAACAGACTGAATGGATGGACATTTGTCTTTTTTCAGCCTAGCATGCTATGTTACTGTGACTAAAATAAGCAAATAGACAAACACCATCCATGGTGCCCACTAGCAAATCAATGAAGAATAAATTGATTCATATATCAGTCAGTCTAAATGACATAGAAGTTTAAAGAAAGATGTGATTTTCTTTCCCCTCGCCAAAAGGCAGCTGTAAATGACAATGTGTGATGCACGACACGACGGTATGTTGACATAGTTGCTTTGTGCTGCTGCGTGCTCGTAGAAATTGTCTTGCTATTTTGTCCTTCCAACCCGCGAGGAAGCTCCATGTGCCGACATAATGGAAATCTACACTTCCTTTGTGGATGGATTTAGTTCAGATGATTGTGCTCTCTGTTTCCTAGGAAATGGACAGATTTTCGACAAGCATTTTACTGTCATGCTTCTATGCTTAATGGGACACCTAGTGGGTAATGAATGATTACTCTCCCCTTCCCAAGGGTAGACTAGAAAATGTATTTTCTTGATTGACTTTACTTGAAAAGAATATATAATAGCTCACTTTCTTCAGAGGATTTATTACTTCTAGCAGACAAAAAATAAACACTTGATCTTCAGTGCAGTAATAATATATTCCATTAAATTAATATCTCCCGGATTAATAAACATGTAAATAACGTACGTGAGCAAATTTATAGGCTGCAAGGACAGGTGATATTTAAATTCTAGCTCCATCTTTGATGTCACCTTAAAGGGATTTTTCATTTTTATGTAGATAATGCTTAGTCTGTTTTTATTTGCCGAGTTCTACAACTTTTTAAACACATTTTGTGTTTAAGGGGTCATTTACACGAGCGTATGTTGTGTATTTATGTCCATTTTTTTACGTGCGTAATTCCCGCAAATAGAGCCCACTTACTTTAATGGATTCATACACATTTGCGTATTTCATTGTGCATTTCAGTTGCGTAAAAAAGGGGCCTGTTTTACCTTTGTGCATATTTGCCGACTGAAATACTGTATTTAGTCTATGGAGCATGGAAATAGGCTGCGTAAAACACTGCGTTTTTATGCAACCGAAACCCATATTACGCTGGTATGAATACCCCCTTTACAGTAATTCCTCATCATTTACCAAATGAAGACACCTTGTTTTGCCGAGTTCTGTGAGATAAACATCAAAAATGATACATTGTAGTCAACTACTCTATCAGTTAGATTTGGGCTGGGTTCACGTGACCATATGCTCATTGCGCATCACCCATGTAATTTTTTTGAGCGTAATACGCAGTAGCAATCTCCCATACACTTTCATTGTGCTGCTCACACAAGCTGTGTGAAATACGTGTGCAAAAAAAATTGCAGCATTTTCTATCTTGCCGCGTATACCGGGCGCATACACGCCAAGGTAGTGTATGGGGATTGGTGGCGCGCAGCAAGTATGCATTGTCATTGTGTACTTCCTTTATGCTTGTGTACAGTGCGCTGGAAACACGGTCGTGCCAACCAAGCCTTGTGCAGCTGCTGCAGAGAATTTAACTCACAGAGCATTGCCTAAATAAAGAACAGAGTAGTGTGCTCCAATAGATGAGGATCATTTCATGATGAAATACAGGTGTAGTCACTACATTATATATACAGCAATGAAGCCATCTTGGGGGTCTAGCAATAATCTACTTGAAAATGTGAAATTTGTTAAATACATTATAGGATAAAATAACAATAATGTATACACCATCTGTAGTGGCCCAGAGTTAGTGGGACCCTCCATAATGTTTTTCTTGTGCCATTGTCTTGTCTGTGGTATGCATTTGGATTATGTCTATTACATGGCTGCAGGACTGAATGAGTTAATGTCTGGTATGTGGTGTGCTGTCTGAAAAATGTAATGTTTTGTGCGTCATGTGACTATATATATATAATGTGTGTGTGTGTTTGCTGATTGCAAGGAGAGTGTCTGGAAACAGAGAGTCTAGAAAAAGTCAATCTAGGACAAGGGAGCCTAGGAGAAGTGTGCGAGTCACACAAACACTGGTCAATCTGTGTGTGGAGAATGGAGGAGGGTGAGCGATGGCCTGAAGCTCACCCTGGGCCTGTGAGAACCCAGGAGCCTCGGTACCACTGTTGAGTGCTGGGAGAATGAAGCCGCTTCATAGCGAGAGGAGGACAATGTGAGTGAGTGTTAACCGGTAAAGAGAGAGTTGCTGGGAGCGAGATCACACAGATAACTTGGACTGTGGATTATCCGAATAACCTAAGTATCCTCCCTGTTGTACCTGTAGCAGAACTGTTTATTTGAATTGAAGTTTGGAAAGTTACACTAAACAGACAGAACGGACCGTTTCCGTTTTTGTTCAGAAAGAACTTGTTACCATGCGGCGGTTGCTGGTCCTCCTGGGGCGGCAGTGTGTGGGGTCCCGCGGTTGGGGCGCGTCCCCTGGCTTGTTGTCCAGCTGCCGGGGGCGAGGGTGCCTGGCCGGCGTGGGAGGCGTGGTGCTGGTGGCACACGGCGCCGTGCGCGCGCGCACCTATGAGTGCAGCTGCCATGCACAAGCTCCCTTTTAGTATGTTCTGTTGGGAGTTGGCTGTCTCCCTCTCTCCGCCCCTGGGTGGAGGCTTTTGTTTAAAGGTCGGGCAGAGACTTGCAATCGCTGCCAGTTATTGGTTTCCCTCAGTGTGCTAGCTAGTCTGCCTCAGTTGGTCTCCTGCTTCTGTCATCTTGTCTGCTATACTTTGCTATTATCCGCCAGGTTTTTCCATCTACCTCAGTTCTGCTTAGTATTGTTCATGTTGGTTATTTACATCTGCCTTTTCTGTCAGTATTCTACCCTTTCCTTTCAGGTACGCCAGTGTCCCTTTCAGTCCCTAGTGCAAGTAGGGACAGCCGCCCAGTTGCCCGCCTGGGGTTAGCCAGGAGTGGAGGCAAGTAGGCAGGGACAGGGTTGCGGGTGAGATCTAGGGCACCTGGGCTGGCATATCAAGGGCAGTATACCGTAACAGAACTCTTTTGCGTGGACTACATTTGTTATTCAAGGGATTCTGCATTGGAAGAGGGAACGGTGGCATCATGTGTGACAACTAAACTTAAGGTAACCCCCGGTTACTATCCCTGTGATCTCCCCCAGCAGTAACTTGGTTGGGTCCCAAGCTACCCCCAGGGGAGGAGATGGTAGAGCCCCGTGACAAGGCCTTTCTCTACTCTGCTGTCTCCTCGGTTGTGGGCCCGCTTCTCAGACGCTGCACATCTACTGATAGGAACTTACATGACAATCTCTTCATCAATGATTATAATTGTTCTTACAATGTAATATATGTTATCATTAGTATTGAGCAAACTTTTGGAAAGTTTAGTTTGGCCACTTAAGTTTTGTCGAAGAAGGTTCGAACTTACATTTCCATGCAAAAATCACTGAAAAGGGGCCATACTTACTGATACAAAGGTACAAGTACAGGTAGAAACACTGAATTTTACGCAGCAATTAGAAGACAAAAATGCTATCTGAGTGAGGTAGCAGAGCTGCAAAATACTGATGGACAACCACTTAAGGCTCATTTAGACACAACGATTATTGCTCAAAATTTGCTCAAAAGCCATCTTTTGAGCGATAATCGCTCTGTCTAAATGCTCTGCCATCATGCAAGCTAGAAATTAGCAATGAGCCTTATCAGCACCACACACTGATTTTCTCAGTGGGCAGCGCCGATAACATTCTTTCAGCTGGTATCCTGCTGTTTCTCGGAGCAAGCAGCTCAGGGGGACACCCTGAGAACAAAGCAGTTGTTTACATATACAAAACAGAGCATTGGGACAGTTTTCATCTCAAGCGACCAACTGTAAGTGAGACCAGCCACAATTTGTCTCATAGCAGGCCTGTTGTATAAGGAGATTCTGCAGTCATTATTAAAGGAACACTACTAAGTAGTAATGGACAGAGACCCAGATGCAAAACACCAATGTGAGTGCTGGGAGTAAGACACAGTGTTTGTGTTTAGGCATATTGCGTTAATAGCAGTGCAGTAATAACATTGCTTGGAAGGACTGTGTACTGTTGTATGTGATAGGACTAATCTCTGTAAAGTATCTTTAATACTGTGTTTTAAATAGCATTGTTATCTTACTACTTGCAGTATAAATTATTCATAGGACTGAGTAGTGCAGATAGCAATTTTAGTAAAAAGAAAGTCTGCCTTCATAGGTATGGAAAAAATCATTAGCCTTTATTAATAATCAGTATCACAGCATAATATAAATTATGCTGTGATACTGATTATTAATAAAGGCTGAAGATTTTTTCCATACCTATGAAGGCAGACTTTCTTTTTATTAAAATTCCTATTGGATATCGTGAAGTACTACACGAACTGCCTAGGATGGATACATAGCCGAGCCACAAGGATCAAGTGTATGCAGGAAAGAGGGTGAGCGTTTGTTTATTCTTGTTATATTGCAGATAGCATTAAGCAACCGTAGAATGAGGCCTCATGTCCACGGGCAAATTAACAATTTAAATCCGCAGCGTTTTTCCTGCACGCGGATTCGCGCCCCATAGGGATGCATTAGACACCCGCAGGTAGTTAAATACCTGCGCATGTCATTTTTCCCTGCAGGTGCGGGTCCCGTGTGCAGGAAAAAATCCGGACATGCTCCATTTGGGTGCGGGTCTCCCACGGGGACGGCTCCCGCAGGCTTCTATTGAAGCCTATGGAAGTCGTCCGGATCCGCAGGAGACCCGGGCCTGAATTAAACTCACCTGCTCCGGGCGATGCAGGTCTTCCTTCCTTCACGGCCAGAAACTTCTTTCTTCGGCCCGGCGGATGTGCCCGGCGCATGCGTGCGGCATGCAGCAGACGTGCCGAGCACATCCGCCGGGCCGAAGAAAAAAGATCCGGCCACAACAGAGAGAAGATCAGGCCGAGAAGAAGGGAAAATCCGGAGCATGCGGAGAGGTGAGTAATTATTATTTTCAGCTCTCATGTCCGCAGGGCAGGAGGGACCCACTACGGATTCTCTATGGAGAATCCGTAGCGGGCCTGATTTTCCCCATGGACATGAGGCCTAAGAGTCTGGTTGCTTATTTTCTCTCTTCCCGTTTTTAATTCCATTTTTGTATTGGACACTAGAGCATTAGTCACCATAAAGAATCATCATTCTCTTCACCCAAGACGGTTGGTGCCACTCTCATGAAAATACTTTACACACACAAAAATAAATCCTGGTCCTCTAACCTCTTACCATACATCAAAGCTTCTCTCTAAACGTAGGCCTAGTGCTAAAACAATACCGAGCACAGCCCATTTACTAACACACAGTCCATGCCTCTATCAGGCACAGTCTGCAGTATCTTTCACCTGTGGGAGATTTACAATAGGTTCACCATTTTGTATGTATTTTCTGTTGTCAACTGTTAAGATACTATATTTTGTCTATAATGTAAACCTCTGGGGGAAGGGAACATCGCCCCCCCACCTCCACAAGAATTGGAAGAGCAGTGATGTGTGTCCAAGAACTGGTCAAACCAGTTCTAACTGGCAGAAACCTATCTAGAAATGTCTTTGTCTTCGACAAGCAGAGAGGAGAAACAGGATGTTCTTCTCATGAGACCAAATTCAAGAATGAATTGAGCGTGCTCACCGAAGTTCCTCCCAGATGGATGACCTCACAAGCTACCTCACAAATACCTCCCTCTGAGAATGACCTATCAGCTCACTAAATAATGTAACAGTATCCTAAATTACTTCACTTCCTGTGTTGAGATTTTATTTAAACTTTACGCGCGTGAATAAAGGCAGACTCTTTTGGGGACACATGATGCAGGCTTGTGATCTTTGAAAGGCTCTCCAGGCCTGCACATATTATCAAATTTGGAACGCACAGTATATTGAATAGCGAATTTTGCCATGGCAGGAGCTGGCGATACAGCCTCAGTCTGACAAGCCGAGACCACTCACCCTGGTGTCATGGTTCCCTTCTCCGCAGTGGAAGGGAAGTAAAATATCAAAACCTTGCGGTTGTGCTCTGGCCACTTCAAATCCACTGGAGCCCTATGGTGGGTCTCGCTAAACTGGCCCCATGACAAAATAGTTGGGTGAGAGTTCCATGCATATGCGTGTGATTAAATCTCCTGACTCATCTTGGATGCTACACAAAGTTGACTTTAACTTTAGAAAACAAGGCAGTACGGCCGGTGATAAACAACCATAAGCAAAGTTAGTGCTAGAAGCACCAATTGGGTTTGTTAGGTCATAAATTCAGCGACTAAGTCCTAGTCTCACAGTTAGGCATCTCTGACTGTAAGTGGAAAGGCCATTATATGTACCAGTTGCAGTACCTGCAGATGGAGCTGAATCTCACTACTATTGTCACAGGGTCTACAGGTCCTTCTTCAGTAGTACATGCACAGCCATGCAGTAGGAAGTGGGTGTGGAAGGAAATGCTCAAGAGTCAGTCAGACTCTGTGATGGAGCCACTCTGGAATGTCTCTGGTGTCCCATAGGGGCCAGGCTGCACAAGAAGGGTCCTGGTTTGCATTCTTACATGCGCTCACTAAAAGGCTCACTCTATTCTCTGGCCGGATGCCGACCAAAGAGCTCTGCAACCTGTGGGAGGAACGCCCCTCCATATACAAGTCCCATCTGCCTCTCCAGTCCCCCACACTCTGATATCCTTAAAAGTAACAGTACATATTTAAGTAACAGAACATGTGCTTATGGATTTTCAACACCCCAGAACATTCCCCTCTTACACAACACTAATCAGTAAAAGTACAGCAGTGCATCCCTATGCCTGAGACCAATTATTGGGAGAGCCAGGCTTAAAGAGTACATGTCGGTAGTCCTTGGTCCTAAAGGTCTTGTATACGAGAACCAAATGATTATTCTGTTCATAAGATTACAATGTAAGTTTACCTAACAACTTCTCCTAATTCCTTGGATAATTTGGATGTGTAGTATGTAGTATAGTATAACAGATATATATATATATATATATATATATATATATATATATATATATATATACACACATTGAGAATCTGTGTAACTTTCTAGATCTTCCAACAACATCTAATAAGAGGAAACCGGCTAAAAAAGGCGAGACTTCTTGCCAAATTAACAAGAAAAAATCCAGGAGATAAAGAGGGAACATGTTCAAGACACTGAACAGGCTAGATGCAAGCTAAAGGAATTCGAGGTCCTAGAGGACAATCTATGGCAATAGATTTGAAAAAAAAGGCCCACAGCCACCACAACTCAAACCTGTTGCATGGATATAACCTTCAACAAAGCATGTATTGGCAATTTTTGGTCTATATGTATGCCAGCTATGAAGTGTCTAATATACTGTAACTAGCAAATGGTATCAGTTTGTCATTAGAGATGAGCGAGCGTACTCGCTAAGGGCAAATACTCGAGCGAGTAGTGCCTTTTGCAAGTACCTGCCCGCTCGTCTCAAAAGATTCGGGTGCCGGCGGGGGTGAGCGGTGAGTTGCGGGAGTGAGCAGGGAGGAGCGGGGGGAGAGAGATCTCCCCTCCGTTCCTCCCCGCTCTCCCCCGCCGCCCCCTGCTGGCACCCGAATCTTTTGAGACGAGCGGGCAGGTACTCGCATAAGGCACTACTCGCTCGAGTATGTGCCCTTAGCGAGCACGCTCGCTCATCTCTATTTGTCATGCCAAATGTGCAATTTTGATGAACTTGATGCACTTTCTACCATTTTTCTTTGCTCATAAATGCGTACGCCCCACTAATCTATTAATAAGTCACCCAATTTTTTCATATACTCCCACCACATCTGGAGGTAGGCTCTCAAACTTTTTACACAAATGAGCAAAAACCTGCAGGGAAATTGGAACATCTTCCAAGGAGAATATGTATGTATCTGACAATATATATATCTATATATATTTATAAAAGGTTAAAAAAAGCTATGTAGATGAATCACCATCATTACCAAAGATAACGTAATGACCGAACTCACAAAAGAGCAGGAAACGAAGAAAAGTCATTTTAAAAACAACCAAATGCACTCTTAACCCCTTGAGTGGCGGGTTTCCTACCACCCTGTCGTGCCCACCAGGGCAGGTTTTTTAAAATGGTCCAATCATTGAATTTCAACTAATTTTGCAGTTGCGTCTCAAGAGCCATAACTTTTTCATTTTTCCATTAACATGGCCATATAAGGGCTTGTTTTTTGCGGGACAAGTTGTGATTTTTTAAACAGGAGGGAGGAAAAAAAGAAATGGGGAAAAAAGAAAAAAAGGGGCCATGTCATTAAGGGGTTAAATAATGTATTAACTTCCTTCTCTGGGTCATTACGAGGCATGGATACCACATGTGTGATTGTATTATTGATTTTTTACAAAGTAAAGGGAGACTAAGTGTTTTTATAATTTTTTTTTAAAGAATTTTTTTTTTTTTAAACTTTTTTTTTTTTTTTTGTCCCTTTAGGGGACTTCCACAGGGGCCCATCAGGACCCCCTGATCACATTCCGGGGGTCTGATGGTGACAGCCCTTTACATGCTGCAGTGACAGCCCTTTACATGCTGCAGTCACATAGACTGCAGCATGTAAAGGGTTAACACAGCAGAGATCGGAGGTTTTCTCTGATCTCTGCTGTAAGAGCTGGTACCTAGCTGTCCTCTGACAGCTAACAACCAGCTCTCCCTGCCACAGAGACCATCGGCTTGCTTCTGACAAGCCGATGGTCTCTATGGCAACCTGTAAACAAAGCAGGACATTGCCGACATGTCGGCAATATCTTCTGCTGGTTTTTCAAAGCCCTTGCTTTGTTCTCTGTGGGTCTGTGCAGGCAGAGCACACTGTCACAGCTTGTGGCATTGTGCTCTGCAGCTCCCATAGTGATACATAGCCCGGAAATCTTCCGGGCTTTATCGCTATGGGCAGTGGAGCTCGTCCCGGAAAATTTCCGGGCGTGCCACTCAAGGGGTTAAAAATCTCGCAATGTAAATGATTGGGTGACATTTCATAAAAGTATTTCGCCAGGGCTGAGTAGAAACTGTAAATGAGCACTGGTGCTACTGTGAAAATGTCAGAAATCAATTTTCTGACATTTAGTTAAACATAAAGAATGATTTTGGAAAAGTGTGGACAAGAAGGGGCTGTTTCATGAGAGCTACAAGAACAGAGCTAACAATTGACTCGCACATGCTGACATATTGAATAGTATAAAATGTGCTGCTGCTTCCTGTAATGTATTAAAAATGGTGCAATATATACAAAAATACGAAAAGAAAACCCCTATATGGTGGCACACAGTATTACAGACCCAGAGGCACTCTGTAGGGCACCATAATATCCTCTAGGAAGAATGTTTAAGACTTTGAAAATCTCTGTGTTCCTCAATAATAAATTAGAGGTACATGGAGCTACAATATGGGTCCATACTAAGCTATGGGCTCCTTAGTTTGGATTTGTACAACACTGACCATGATAAGTTCTGGTGCATGAGGATTTACTAAAAACCTCACATTTAGCTAAGGTATAGTAGCTGAAGTAAGATGGCCAAGCAAAATAATCACCACAATAATGCCCTGTGCCCACAGAGTCATATACTGACTTACCAGTCAACTTATCCAGCAATGTGGAAAGGGTTGTCTAGTTTTCATGACAAGGTTCCCCTAACGAGCTGAATAGTAGCCCCCCAGTAACATCCAGTGTCAGATATACTGCAGGGGAAATGAAGTATTACACGTCACCCAGTGAAATCCATTGGTCAAAAGCTCCATCACAGTGAGAGATGCTCTTTATATTGGCTATCAGAAGGGTCCCTAATACATCAAATGGATAGGGGCTGTTGAAGCTGGACACCCCTTTTAAAGGCAATATCCAACCAAAAGCATTTAGCACCTACCCATAGGATGAGTGTTGAATGTTTGAGCCCTAGTAGTCTGACTACTGGGATCTAGAGAACAGTGAGCCCCATGCCTCCTGGGAGAATGGAACAGTAGAGCGCATGGATTCAGTTGAGTAATGGTGATGTTGTATGTCATTTACATACACAGGGACATTTGGATATTTTGTTGGTTTCCACGCTTTCTGGATACAACTGTCCACAACTCAACAATGTATTCAATTTAAGAGCAATTCCACTCAATTTGAAAATATAACAAAATATTAGTTTGCTTTGGCACTGTGGCTAAAAAACATTGATTTCTGACATTTTCACAGTAGCACCAGTGCTCATTTACAGTTTCTACTCAGCCCTGGCGAAATACTTCAATTTGCAATATCTTTTCAGCATTTAATCTCCATTAGAGATGAGCGAGTATACTCGCTAAGGCACATTACTCGAGCGAGTAGTGCCTTAGCCAAGTATCTCCCCGCTCGTCTCTAAAGATTCGGGGGCCAGCGCGGTGACAGGTGAGTTGCGGCGGGGAGCAGGGGGGAGCGGGGGGGAGAGAGAGATCTCCTCTCCGATCCTCCCCGCTCTTCCCCGCCGCTCCCTGCCCCCTGCCGCCCTCCGAATCTTTAGAGACGAGCAGGGAGATACTCGGCTAAGGCACTACTCGCTCGAGTAATGTGCCTTAGCGAATATACTCGCTCATCTCTAATCCCCATCCATATTTTCTAAGTGATATCATATAATAGATACAATATGGAATTTGCTCTCTCAATACTTTGGGTACCTGCTAATTTTTTCATATTGATATTTCTCATCTACAGTAAATCCATGCATAAACATGCCTGATGTATTTGTGAACAGTAGAAATCATCTAAAAATTAACTATAAATAGTAAATATCAAATAAAGGGCAAATATTAAATGGACAAATGTCCAATAGATACTTTCATCAATCAAATCCTTAAAAAATTACACATAGTCTGAAATGGGGTAACCAACCCACCCCCTCAAGGGGAAAAAAAGGCCAAATTTTGGTATTCCACCTCTATCAAACATGTATTTGTGAGGTTTCAAAAAATGGATTTTATCTGCCTGATCATGTTGTTTGCATATGAGTCCAACTGAAAAAAATACTATATGCTGCCATAGACCTTCATGGGCATATGAAGGTACAGTATGACCTCATATATCTCTAAGAGTTCCATCTTACTGTTCTGTACAATATGGAACATATCATGTGCATGACGCATACATCTATCTTTCTCATATTATATAACATTTCTTAGGATTTAAACCCCAAGCACTGGCAGAACTCTATGTACATAGAGGCTGTACCACGACACATAGAGACCTTGGGTACTGGGCCAATAGCACTCTGTATGCCTCTATATTTCCCTTAAAACAATGCATTAGGGATAGAATACAGGACAGGCCTGTCACCAAAAATAAATTATACTAATGAATAAAAAATCTAATTTAGAGGAGGAAAAAAAATTGCAATAAAAGGAACTGCTCTACATCTGTAACTAAAAATATAAATTTTGATTGACGTCATTTTCTGATAAATACATTTCTCTGCTTAATGTCATTATTACCTTATTTATTTATTGCCCTTTGTAAAATGTCAGCCTGTTATTCCTTTCGCATATTTGATATTCATTAGATTTGTTCACAAATACATTCACGTGTTCACTTACAGACGAAGTAAAGAAAACGGAGCACAAAAACACAACAGTTTTATTGACCTGATTTGTGGCTGGCCGTTGAGCTCGTAATAGCCTTGGCGCTGTCCTTGGGAGAACCCGTTTTTTGCTTATTTTTCGTGGACTCTAGTGCTTTGAGCTTCTTGGCATGCTTACTGCCTTTGTAGTGCGCTTCAGCTTGGCTCTACAAAGGAGAACAAATCAGGCTTATTTTCTTACCATGTCACAAAACACGATTGGCTAATGAACTTTATGACAAAGAAGACAAACACATGCCACCACAACCAACAGTTGTAAAGGCCATGAAAACCAATGCATTTCTTGCATGTACACCATTTCTAGTATATATACTATACACAGGCACATATAATAAAACTTTATTACAACTTGACTCATTAATTCAAGAAATAATGCATTGAGTACTGCGACCAATGATGTAAATGAGCATCTATTGCACATGTAATGTACATGGAATATTGTACATGTCATAGCAGAGCATCATGGGGATTTAGGATAGCGTGTACCCTTAGGTAAGTGACATTTATTTAAGTCAAGTCTATGTATATTATCAGACTGTTAATGCACTATCCTCTGTATGCAATTAAAGTCAAGTAAGATACGCCCTAAAGTCCCAAAGCCAAACATATTGATCATTAGCACAGATTTCCGCATGACCGTTTGCTTCAGGAACTAACAAAACATCTGAGAGTCTGACAAATAAATGTATTTTTTATTAGATTTTTTTATTTATTTTTATGACTTAAAGAGCTTTTATTGCATAGTAACCGACTATCCCACACCAAAGTCATGCCACTGGAACCACGATTCTGAGAACTAAAGGGCCTAGTACCCTTTCATGTGCAGAAGTGGCTGCACGTTTCTGGTCACTGTGTATTTAAGGGGTTGTACCAGGACCACAAGTTATTCCATAACCAAAGGATAAGGGATAGCCTGCTGATCAGTGGGGTTCTCGCAGATCCGGGGAACAAGGGTCCCCTGTATTTCTCACTGTGGGTTTACTGCACCCCCTGCTTTGAGGAGGGCACTGAATGGATCAAGCACACTGCCACTCCATTCACTTTCAATGGGACTGCCGGACATACCCATGCAGCACGTATTCGGGTATTTTCGTCAGCTCAATTGAACTGAATCGGCCACAACTCCATGCTCAGCCAGTACTCTATTCATTCTGAGGTCACTGCAGGGTGGAGTGAAGTGACCCCACAGTGATAGGCAGAGGGAGACATGGGTCCTCTGTTCTTGAGATCAGTGGGAGTCTCGGCATTGAGACCCCCATCGATAAACAAGTTATCTCCTGTCCTGTGGATACAATAGCCAATGAGCACCCTCTTGTGCATTTTGCTTATGGTCTAGGAGGCCTAATGTAAAGCATACCTCTATTATTATTATCTGTTATTATGGTGTGGTTTTGCATAAGGTGGTCTAACCCAGAGCCATGGCGGTTGAGCCTGGCAGTAGTGGTGTTGAGCGATTGAGTTGCTCCTCCTGTGTGTGCTGTGGTGGTGGGGGTCGCCATGTAATGCTAAGCCCAGTAGTGTAGGGACCCACTAAAAGATGTCACTATGAAATGGCTTGTAGGCTTATAGAATATGATCAAAATGTAACAAAGAATCATGCTGATAAGTTTTGCTGATTGCGCTAGATCAATGTACTTAATGTGGTTGTGCATCCACGTCTTTTTTTATACAGTGTTGTTGAAGTCAATGAGCCCCCTTCTGTTCATTTTGTCTAAGGCCTAATAAAAAGCATATCTCTAAATGTGGTTAACTTAATTTCAGGCAAGATGGCTGTCCCCACAGTCATGTACAGACAATAAAATAAAAATAAATCTACAATCAGACAATAAAAACATTAGAAAAATGGAAATTCTTTCACTATCTGGCTTTAATTAGTAGAAAATATAGGTGATATATTCTCATTAAAGGGATTCTATCATCAGGTCCAAGTTGTCCGAGCCAAGGGCAGCTGAACCCAGGGGAGGAACTGTCACTCTACATAATGTGGGCAGAGAGAGGCTGGCGTGGCCTACTCCCGTGACTGGGAATTAAAAATATAGGGAGGTATTGTACATAGCTGGCCCGCGTTCATGCTGCCCATGCCCAATGAGTCATAGAAAAGTTTAACAATAGCCATTTTCTGATAATGAGATAGCAGTGTAATTTATTGTCAGAATAAAGGCATTAAAAACATAGTAACATAGTATCTAGGCTGAAAAAAGACATATGTCCATCTCAGAGGCGTAACTTAAAGGGGTTGTCCCGCGGCAGCAAGTGGGTCTATACACTTCTGTATGGCCATATTAATGCACTTTGTAATGTACATTGTGCATTAATTATGAGCCATACAGAAGTTATCAAAAGTTTTATACTTACCTGCTCCGTTGCTGGCGTCCTCGTCTCCATGGTGCCGACTAATTTTCGGCCTCTAATGGCCAAATTAGCCGCGCTTGCGCAGTCCGGGTCTTCTGCGGTCTTCAATGGGGCCGCTCGTGCAGAATGCCGGCTCCGTGTAGCTCCGCCCCGTCACGTGCCGATTCCAGCCAATCAGGAGGCTGGAATCGGCAATGGACCGCACAGAAGCCCTGCGGTCCACAGAGAGAGAGGATCCCGGCGGCCATCTTCAGCAGGTGAGTATGAAGACGCCGGACCGCCGGGATTCGGGTAAGTACTACCCGGTTTGTTTTTTTAACCCCTGCATCGGGGTTGTCTCGCGCCGAACGGGGGGGGGGGTTAAAAAGAAAAAAAAAAAAAACCGGTTTCGGCGCGGGACAACCCCTTTAAAGCTCCTGGGCCTCAATGCAAAACCTGTAACAGGGCCCCCAACTATAATGCTTTAGTCATAGTACTGGGCTCCCTATATGGAGAAGAGAGGCCTTATTGGCCCCCTAAGGCTCCTGGGCCCGGCTGCGACCGCATCCCCTGCATCCTCTATAGTTACGCCCCTGGTCCATCTAGTTAAGCCGATTACCCCCCAATGTTGATCCAGAGGAAGGCGAAAAAAACCCCAATGAGGTAGAAGCTAATTTTCCTCATACAAGGTGAAAAAATTCCTTCCTGACTCCAATCTGGCATCAGAATAATCCCTGGATCACCGACCCTCCTGAAGTAATTAGTGACTATAACATGTAATATTGTAACACTCAAGAAAGCCATCCAGGCCCCTCTTAAACTCTTTGATGGAATTTGTCATCCCCACGTCCTCGGGGAAAGAGTTACCTATTCTCACTGCTCTTACTGTAAAGAACTGCAGGAAATACAGTATATAATACACAGTAATATATATATAGCATTTGGATACAATTACCAACATTCATACAAGCCATATTACTTCAGGTCTTAATTGTTAATTACATTAGATGTGATCTATTATGTATTCCCCTATTAAATGAATTAAATATTCGCTGCATTATGATGTAAAGGATTTAATTAACATTGTAATATGATAATTGGCATAATTGTATTTCCTAATTCCATCTGTCCTATCATATAAAGATACTGTATAGAGTAACTCCAAAAAGGGAATATTAGATACACAAGATAATACTTCAGAATTAAACAGGAAATCACAACACCGACTTGCTTGGGAGATGTCTGAAGATAGAGGAAAGTCTCTATTATACCAGTCTAATTATTTAGAACGGTTTGAGGAAAGTATGCATTCATTATCTGTAATTAGTGAGGACAGTTATGGTTCATATTAACCCCTTCCAGACAGCCATACCTCTATATAAGTCCTAACTGTATATGCCCTGTGCAGTGAGGACACATATATACAATTCATAGCATATCATGTGTATGCAGCAGGGTTAAAAGCTGAGCCTGCTGCATATACGGCAGGTAGTCTTTGACAGCCAACACATGCCACGATCGGTGATAATTCAGACAGCGGCATTTAAATGTCCCAATCGATCTGGACTTAAATGTCCCAAATAGCCCCACTGTGATAAAATCATGGGGGTGCCCCCAGAGTATTATGGCATGCTGGGGCTTCCTGAAGGCCCCCACGGCTGCCATGGTTGTACGCTATTAAGATGCTGGTTTAAATACAAAGTAATACAATACCAGTACTATTATACAAGAATATAGAATTATACTATAAAAATGATCAAACAATCACAAGTTCCTACGGGGAGTGAAAAAAGTAAAAAAAAAAAATAGAAAAAGAAACTTTTCTCAGTTGTTACATAAAATCAGATTTGCAGCTGATTTTCTGCAGATTTGCGGAGATTTCACTTTGTGCATTGCAAACGGTGAAAATCTGCAACATAAATCGACATGTTGCAGCTTTAACAACCCAACCGCATGTCAAGTTCCACATTGTTTTTTTTTCTACAGTGTGTGGATGAGATTTGTTAGATAGGCATGTTTTAGTCCCACAGCCGCATAGCGGTGGGCTATAGTTTCGTTTACACTATTGCGATTATTGCAGGTTAATACTACATGCAAAAATGATAAAGCGCACACTAGCACAGACTTTGAATAGTCCGGAGAAAAACCCAGTTCATGCGCTAGTACTCTCACACACTTCTACGAAAATCCCCACTTATGCAAAACTGGTATCAAATGTGTATTGTGAGTTCTGAAGAATGCATACTGAAAGTTTTGTAGCACCTGAGTACTATAAACACAATGCAGAGGAATCTAATTTGAGAGTGCATAGGAAGGCGCAGTGCTATACTACCCTGTTTCCCTGAAAATAAGCCCTACCCTAAAAATAAGCCCTAGCAAGATTTTTAAATAAGGTCCAGGCAGCTGTACATGTACAAATGAAATATTTTAGAGCAAAAAATTAATATAAGACCCTGTCTTATTTTCGGGGAAACATGGTATTACTACAGCTTCCTGTGCTGTGACACAAAGATTGGTCAATCTGTGGTGTAACTAGCGAGAAGTTGGTGGGGCACTTTTCCTGGATGCCTGAGCAAAGTAATTTAGATACTGGACTAAGGCTAGTGCCAACTTAACAGCATTATGGGCCCCTGGGCAAAACAGTGTACTGGGGCCCCTACGACAACTACTCACAGGAATAAACATGTAAATGAAATGTTACGTTTCATTTCTGCTGGAAGGGTTATTCACCTGGAAATATATATTATATGGGGATATGGTAGGCATAGGAAGACGTTGAGAAAACTCGGGAGAATGAGCGAGTTAGTAACTGGCCACCTAGACCTGAGAACTGGAAGTCTATTAGTCTCTAGGGTGCATTTCCCTCTTGCACTGTAGACGTCTCTTTGTTCATAGTGCCAGGCTACTTTACACTAAAAAGTAACGAGACGCTGTACTACGCTACACAAGATGATCCGTACATCCACTTAGCTAGAAATCGCTCTTTTTACTATAGAAATTATGCATAATTTACATAAGGAATTATGGGTAATTCGAAAGTGAAACAGAAAGTGACAAAATTAAAGTCTTCACACATTGCATAGACAGATTGGAGCCAAGTTCATATCCCGCCACACAACATTATCATATATATGATACAAGGTGTGTTGAAATATTAATATATATAGATTACTATGGCCCCCTATGCTTGTGGGACCCCTGGGCAAGTGCCCATCAGACCCATGCGTTAAGATGGCACTGACTAAGCAACAAACTAAATCTTTGCCCAGGATGAAGGATAGACTAGCTAGCTACAACTCTGGTTGAGTTGCTGTACCAGTCCTCTCTGATCTTGAAGCTGAGGTTGGTTAAAGCGACCCCCCGATCCTGGAGAAACAAAGATGGCCGCACCAGTTTTTCTGACTACCTGATGCACACTGTACATTAGTATACATCATTAGTCTAAGACACCGCACCTGCTTTGATTAAAGAAAATGCTGTTACATGGGCAGCACTGGCCAGCCAGAGCAGCATGTAGTTTCTTAGACTACTGAAGCATACTACGGTAATACACAGTATGCCTCAGGCAATGAAAGAAGCTCTTTGGCCATCTTTGTTTCTCCTAGCCCAGGGGGTCGCTTTAAAATAATTAGTCTCAGTCGCTATTTACTTTCAAGTATCGAATATCTCCAAACTTTTCTTCCTAGGAGAGCCCCTTCGGTCTTCTCTACGTAGGCTGCATTCATAGCTGTTCTTTTGTTTTCAACTTTTAATTAAACAAGATCAGATTCGCATTGCTAAAGTTTGAGCTAGGTCAAGGAAAGAAGACATTGGCTTCTCAAGAGGTTTACTATCTTCTAAGAGTGCACCAGGATCTCCAAACTACTCCATTTTCTGAATGTACATAAACTCCTGCATTTTTTATGAGGCTGGCAGTTTTGTGCGGTAAAGCTAATGAATTCCAGCAGGTAGTCTATGCAGAATATTCCCAGTCCACTTCCTGCCTTTATTTTCCTCTTTCTCGCTCTGTGACTTCCCATCCTCTGAGAGGTTGCAGCGCAATATAGATTTTAAAACAGAACTTGAACAGGTCGTCTGATACTTACCAAAAACTAAACTGATTATAAAATACTCATTTGTCTCTTTACTTTCTATATGGTAGATATCATTTCTGTGTTTCACTATGCAAAGACATACAAATGTAATTTTGAGAATTCTAAAAGAACATTTATTTAGCGAATGCTGCTCAGCAAGCACTGTTGTCTTAATTGAAAATTAGTTTCTTAATTAGGGAAAATGTGCATGGATATCTAGTCCGGTAATAAAACCAAAAATGTGCAGATTTTTGGTATAATCATACATATTCATTTTGTTCTACAACTCTAGAAACTCACAAGGTTAAAGGGTTACTCCATGCTATTTTGTGTACTCTTGGAATACACCTATGTAGCATATATTTCACTTCTTGACTCTAGCTGCCCCCCCCCCCCCCCCCCCTAATCCACCATTCCTTGGGGACAAAATTTAGGAAATTATGGATGGCATAGTGACTCACTGGTTACATTGCACAGCATAGGGTATCAATGTATGTGATTTTGCCCCTGGTACAGTCAAATCTCTAGCTTTTTTGGTAATCCATCTGAAAGCAATCGGCCAAACTTGAAACCAATGAAACCAGAGGCAATTATTTCCACAGAAATCAATGTAAACCAAATGAATTATACAAAAAATTACTCACCTCGCAGGCAGCGTCTCCGTCCCATTCACTGCTCTCCAGCAGGCTTCTGTGTCGGCTTTAGCGCTGAAACACCATTCTCTTCCTGATATCGGTTGAATTCCCCCGCCTCCAGGAATAGAATGCTGTGATTGGCTGAGGACCACAGCCTGAGCCAATCACAGCTAGTGCTTGATGAGCCAATCACAGCCATTCAATGAATGACATCATTGAATGGCTGTGATTGGCTCATCAAGCACCGTCTGTGATTGACTGAGCCATAGCGCTCCTGAGCCAATCACAGCATTCTCTTCCTGGAGGCAGGGTATTCAATCTGTGTTACCAGGAAGAGAATGGTGTTTCAATGCTGAAGCCGACATGGAAGCCTGCCGGAGCGCCTGCAGCACCGCAAGAGGGACGGGGACGCTACCTGCGAGGTCAAGTGGGCTGGCAGAGACTAGCAAAGCTAGATGCAGCCAGCAGAACTAGAGGTGAAATCCTGGCTAGAAAAAACGGCGAAACTGGAAACTGCGAAAGGAGAAGACAACAAAAGTAGAGGTTTGACTGTACTTTGTTTTCTTCCTTGACTCCAAACCCATACTAATTTCTATGGAAATTTCGCTAATACAAGTTTAAATTCCTATAAAGAAATGTTCATTAATGTATGATAAAGTAAGTGAGCGAAAATATTGTATAGATAAATACAATTCATTAAAGGGTTTGCCTCAACAAGACAATCTAGTCTCTGTAAGAATCCACCTTGGAAATCATCTGGCTCCAGCTACTCTCAGAATTACAATTTGATATGGTTGGGGTAAGCTGTGATCAATTCACCTTGGAAGTTAAGTATTACACAACATCCAATCAAATTACCAATACATACACTAATTGGACAACTGAGCAAGAATCAAAAGTAGTATATATTTACTTATGTTAATACTTAGTGGGCTCCTTTGGCCCTAATGACTTCAGATACTCTCTGTGACATACTGTCTACTAACATCTGATATACTTCAGCTGGTATTTACCTCCATTTATCCTAGCAAGTTCTCTCAGAGAAGATGGACACTGTTCATATTTCCTGATCCAACCTTCCGGTTTATCCCAAAAATGTTCACTAGGGTTCAGGTTGGGACTCTGTGTAGGCCAGTTCATTCTTGGAACATCCAGATTTTCAAACCAATGCAAAACAGCATTTAATTTTTGACAATGTAAAGTATATTATTGTCTACAATGTCACAGTACAGCTCCATGTTCATAGTCCTTACCACTACAACCGAAAAACCAAGACCATGCCACGTAAAACACCCCCAGACCATAACTGTATTGTCACCGTGCTGAATTGTTGGCACAACACACTGAGGCAAAAGGCATTCCCCAGGCATCCTCCACAACCAGGTATGATTTGAAGATGCAGTAACGCGATTCATCACTCTATAGAATGTTCTTCCATTGCTCAACTGTCAAATGATAATACGCCTTGCACTACTGTAGACAGGCTGGTGCATCTTATTTGAGATAACTTACCAGATGAGTGGAGGGAAATGCCAGCTGAATTGTATCAGATGTCACTAGAAAGTAAGCCACGGACTGTATCCACTTAAGGAAAAGGAGTCCCACTAAGTTTTAACATATGGAAATAAATACTACTTTTGAGTCTTACTCAGTTGTCCAATTACTTTTGGTAGGACAGTGTCCATCAAAGCAAGATAAATCTGTTCTGGCTAATAAAAAATAGTTCATAGCACGGTACTGCCCTCTGACATTTATATGCCTGAATGGGATATATTTAATGTATCCACAATTTACTTTGAATCTAGCTGCACCACTAATATAAAAATTGAAAAGGGTTATGCCAAGAGCATAACCTGTGTTCATAGAGTAGGATCTACACGAGGGGACGCCATCTGACATCGTATGTCTTCATGTACTTTGTATCTCTAGGAAGGTAGAATAAAGTTATTGTGTATTTGGAAAGCAGCATTGCGCTCCAAGGAACGTTTGATCATGTGACCCGACTTACAGTGGGAATCTCCTCCTACTATGACGTCACAGGAGGACGGACGGCATCCCCTCGTGTAAAGAGTACAGGCTCCGTAAGTGTATTTATATGTATCTGTATTGTAATGTGTAGACGTGTAATTTTGAGCATGAGAAAGGCAATATTGTGCTGAAACGCGTTGCTCAACAATAAACGTTTTTGATATAACGGCTACATCACGAAGTTTTGTTATTCGTCGGACCCACACGAGCGCGGATTAGCTTTTTTTCTTCCCGAACATTGGAAACTAACAACAACAATATAACTCTGGAATGATAGGCAGCTAGCGAGCCTTTAAGACAGTGGAAACTAAAGAAAATACTTGCTAGTTAAATTGGAACTTTGAAGAGTAATTGCAGAATGGAGCTTTCAATGTGTTAGGCGAGACCTTTTTATCTTAAGTGTAGACGTACTATGCGCAAGAGGAGAGGGCAAAGGACGCGGAGCTGCAGGCCATCAAGGCAGTACTCGGTTCTAAAGGAATAATTGAATATTCATCGCTGGTGTCACTCTGTAGATGTGTAGAAGACGTTGACCTGACTAGTAATTAAAGACTGGAGAATTTATGTCAGGAACCTCTACATCACCAGACTACAATAAAATGTTACATGCCAAAGCAGTTATATTCCCTCAAGCACCAATGTAAACATCTGATTAAAAGAAAACAGGACAGATACAGGATGTGCGCAAATTATGTTTTATCCTCCTCTCTTTTAGAAGTGCAGAAATTGTATTTTATCCTCCTTTCTTTAATTTGCTAAGAAGTCATATTGAACAGTCACCGTAAAAGTAGGTGAAAGAGAAATTAATTAAAAGCTTTATTACTTGTCATAAACAAAATGTTAATTGCAGAATATATAAAAACGTTCAGCAGGTAACTAGAATTGGGAATCTCTTGTGCTAAAATATAAGATTTCAGGAGACAACAAGAAGTGTAAGGCCTTGTTGATGTGGATTTCTGAGTCGATTCAGTTTTAAGGTTGTGCAAACTATTTCAACTATTGTTATCATTTTAATAGTCTTTATTAAAATAATAAATGGCTTCCCTATACAGCTCTTACACAGATCTATGTGTCTCCATGGTTACAAGCTAATAGTCCTTTATGTCACCTGATCCTGCAGTCATGTGTTGTATATAGGTGACAAGTGTCGATCTTGGGACAAACCCTTTTAAGACATGTTAAAACTAGGCAATTAGCATGAAAATTGGCTTAATTTCAGCTATTAAAGTAATCACTTAGTTTAGGTGATACTCAAAGGGTTTTGTAGCCTTACCAGTCAGGTATGTTGAATTATATATATTTTCGATGCATTGGAGAAGAGTGAGAAACAACACTGGTGTATTTCTAGCAATTTTTCCATTTTATTGTTGCAGTGCAAGAAGTTATATAGTTTGACCACCCCACAAAATCAACAAGTCAACAATTCAAAGTCTACAGCATGTGTGATACTTCTATCTCAATAAAACATTACAAAGGTTGACTTCTATCTTAGTAAAACATTAAAAGGGTTGATAATGACAAAACTGCATGCTTAGACTTCATAAAATTTAACTACAATTTGTCTTTTACATATTTCTTGCTATGCACATGGCACATACTATGCGCATGACAATACTATACAAACTATAATTCAGTACTTTCACAATATAATTCAATACTGTCACACTACGATCAAAATGATGATTGGACAGAGTGAATAAACATAATCAATGATAAACTTAATGCTTTTCATTGATCTTCACTGATTTGTCACTGTAAACATTAGTTAACTGTGGCACAGGTGTGGCGCATATACACTGAGTACCCAATGCTGTTGGGCGGGGGAGACAGTTTAGCTCTGCTAAGCTGTCTCCCCTTCTCTCCCCTATGTGGGCTTTCTGCCTCTCTCCTCCCCTCTGACTCTTAGCAATGGGAGGGGATGGAGCTAAACTCCCACACCCTCCCCGCTCTTCGTCCGCAGCCAGCTGAGCTCAGCCCCGTCCTACCCCCTCCCATTGCAAACAGCCAGAGGGGAGGAGAGAGGAGGAGAGAAGGGGGAGGGAGTTTAGCAGTCACGCTGCTAAACTCCATCCCACCATCCTCCTCCGGCTGCTGTCATTGGCTCCCCGGCTGGAAAGATAGTTCCAAGACTATCTTTCCGGCTTGGGGTAAAAGCGCTAGGCACTATATTTTGGCGCGGCCGGGCACTTTTACACCACAGGAATATGCCTGTGTGATGTGATGCATTGGAATCCAATGCATCAGATGGTAGCGTGTATCGGGCGGCCGTGAAAACGGCGGATATACGCTTGTGAAAATAACCCCTTAGGGTGCCTCCACACAGACGCTAAAAAGCTGCGTTTTTTGTGCTATGTAAGAGTGAGTAAAAAAGCCAATTTATGAAACCAATGTTTTTCAATGGTTTCATTTACATCTGCGATGTTTTCTCCATTGCGAGAGCAAAAAAATTGCAGTATGTTCTATCTTTCAGCTTTTTTTGCCCATGTATGCACCTATGTTTCCATATGAAGCCATCATTTGTTCAATTTGGGTGAAAAAAGGCATGATAACGCACTTTACAAAGCAGACACACATTTGCCCTATCGGTGCATTTTTTGCCTGCCCCAAAACTACAATGCCCGTGTGGAGGTGTGACTCTCTGGGCCTGGAGAAACAGTGATGGCTGCACTAGCTCTATAAGTATGCATCATTAGTTCTAAGACACTACACCTGATTTGATTAACGATTGCTGTCCACATGAGCAATACTTGCCAGTCAGAGCAGCACGCAGTGTCTTACTCTATCAATGCATACTAATGCACGGTATACATCAGGTAGTCAGAGAAGTGGGGCAGCCATGTCTGTTTCTCCAGGTCCGGAGGGTCACTTCAAGGTAGTATACATTTACCGATCGTGCCACCAATTCTGATAATTTTTACAGCCATGAAATTAATGAAGCTCAATGAAAAATATTAGTTTCATTAGTTGTAGCAAGAAAAGGAGATAGAAGTGGAGTAACACTTGACTGGAAGATCAGACTACATGGGATTTGTTAGCAGTCTGTAACCATGGAGGCACATTGGTCTGCATAAGAGCTGTGTACACAAAACAGTAGGATATTTTTGATTAAGACAGTTTGTAAAGTTGCACATTGTTCTGTACTTACTATGAATACTAGTGAATAAGAGTGCAGTTGAGGGGAGACAAAAGTATTAACTAGCAACAGGAGAACTAGGTTTTTATATGGGTGGGCAACTTAAAGGTTGATCATAAATAGAGATGAGCGAGTATACTTGCTAAGGCACTTTACTCGAGCGAGTAGTGCCTTAGCCAAGTATCTCCGCGCTCGTCTCTAAAGATTCGGGGGCCGGCAGGGGGTGGGGGAGAGCGGAGAGGAACGGAGGGGAGATCTCTCTCTCCCTCTCTCCCCCCTGCTCCCCGCCGCAACTCACCTGTCACCCGCGGCGGCCCCCGAATCTTTAGAGACGAGCGAGGAGATACTCGGCTAAGGCATTAGAGTTCGTATTTGCATGTGATATAAAAAAGCCCTACACATTTTACAACTCCTAAAGAGTTTGCTAAGTACTCTGGATACTCTGTGCTTGATGTGTTCATTTAGAAGAACTTAAAATGATCGTGTTAATTAACTGGTTTCTCCTGCATCGTCTATAAAATTGCATCAAAATGTTTTAGAACCAATTAGCATGTATAG